>NC_135545.1:56206785-56456785 GCF_045843805.1 Urocitellus parryii
CACATTGGTTCTGGTCCAAACAGCAGAATCCAGATTAACTGAGCAGAATAGTCCTTGGATTTGGTGGCTGTGACTTCGGCAGCCCTTAGATCCTGTTTCCTATCAGACCCATTGGGCTCCCACGTGGTTATTAATCCCCTTCGCCAAGCTCCACCTTATAAGCTAACATTATAGCTGTGAATAATTATAACTAATCTATACCAATAATATTTTAAGAAGTGCAAGGAGAAGGAGATAGGAATCTAATACTGTGGAGGGCCTGGGCAGCGGTCTCAGCTCTGGAGGAAACCCACTTGAATACTTGGGGGAGATTGAACAAACACCCACGACCGTCCACCAAAGCCAGCTCCATCCGATCAGGTTACTTTGCTGACTCCCTGGTGATTTGAACTCCCAGCTGATGCAGAGACTCACGGGCCTCCCGTCAACCTCGTTGCTGGTGACCAGTTCTCAGTCCACACTGGTTCTCAGAGAGGGTTCCAGGGGGCAGCTGCCACCTCCCCTGGGGACGCAGCAGCAACACAGATCCTCAGCTCTCAGCCACCAGCAAATCTCTGGGGTGGTGGGCCTGGCCATGTGCACTGTTCCTCCAAGTGATTTCTGTCCTGATAGGAATGTCCACTGCCTCTGGCACTGTGCTCCTTGTCCCAGCTGGGCACTTGCTCTTCGGGTCTGGGGTCTCCTGAGGCTTAAGGGAGACGCGTGGGTCTCGTCCCACTTGCCAGCTCATTGGACAGATTGGGCTGTGGGAGGAGATTGGCAATCGACTAGTGATGCCTGCATGGGCTCAGGTGTGGAGGGCTTTGAATCTGCCCTGAGCCAGAGACCTCCACCGAGGTCACCCCGTCCAGTTGGCACCGAGGCCTTGGCACCGGAGGCCTGGTCACTGGAAAAGCTATCACTTAGACGGGGGCTTGTCTGTTCATCTCCCAGGTGGGCCTGGGCTCTGGCGATCTGCTTTCCTTACAGCCTGGCCAGGAAGCAGCCGGTTCGCTGTCCCTGAAGGTAAAATCCAATGGGCGGAAATTCCCCGGACAGGAACCCAGTGTCGTCCCCCAGGAAAGTCACCTTTCCCTCCTGCCCGCTGGGAAGTCCTGGCTGTGTCAGTTTTTAACTTCTTCTTTTAAGAGAGATTTCACTTTTGTCCCATCAGAAGAGGGGACGGTTTCAGGACAGAACACAGTTAACTGCTGCACACCAGCAGAGGGCCCACCCCGTCCCCTGCCACCACCTCCAGGCCCTTGGCTTCCCTCTCCTCTGCTCCCTTGGAAAGGCCACGCGGCTGGGGGCTCCGTGGAGGCCCCAGGGGACTGAAGCCCACACAGAGTCCTGCAGACCTGGCCCCTGGCGCCCAGGGATGAGTCCCCCTGCTCTGGGCCACTGTGTGTGCAGGCAGCGAGTGAGCTCTGTGCAGGACTCCCCAGGGCAGCCAAGTGTCCTC
Source organism: Urocitellus parryii (assembly GCF_045843805.1). Classification (NCBI taxonomy): domain Eukaryota; kingdom Metazoa; phylum Chordata; class Mammalia; order Rodentia; family Sciuridae; genus Urocitellus; species Urocitellus parryii. The sequence continues at coordinate 56,208,227 of NC_135545.1, forward strand.
CGGGGCACCGTGCCCGGCTGCTACTCCGCTGCCTCCCGCCCCCTCAGCAGTGGGGAGCAGAGCCTGATGCGGAGGCCCCTCCACGGCCCAGGAGCAGCGGCTCTGCTCCCCCACCCCTACCCGGTCCTCTGGGGGCTCAGGCTGCGGGGAGCTGCCCACCCTCCAGGTCTCAGTGTGCAGAAGAGGGGTAGGGAGGGCGGGGGTGGGGATGCCCTGACACCTGGGGGGGATGGGGGGACCTTCCTGGAGGAAAGCTGCTGGGATTTTGACCTGCACGTGTCCCTACGTGTGTCCCTATGTGACCCCCCACGTCACAGTCAAGATGTGTTCAGTTTTAAGGGGGGTGGAGGTCAGGCGAGGCTGTCTCCTGTGGAGTCTGCCCCTGCAGAGCCCCTGAAGAGCAGAGCCGTCCTGTCTGCCCTTCAGCTCCCTGGTGGTGGGGGGCGCCGTATCTCATTGACAGGGATCTGGGGGTCAGCGCTCATTGACAGCCATGCCACCAGCTCAGGCAGGATGGGGTTCCTCAGACAGGAGACTAAGCCGGGCAGCGGGGAGGAAGACCTCCGTGCTCAGAGGCCTGCGTGGGCGCCCCGGCCTCCGAGGATGGCGTGAGAGCTTGTTCTGGGTGCTGGAAGTTCCCTAACAGACAGAGGCTTTGCGGATGAGCCAGGCCATTTCACAATCCTCCTCCTGGTCAGCCCTGTCACGGCAGCACACGTGAGCGGATCCTCTGAGAGCCAGTCGGGCTCTGGCTCCCATGTGCCAGGACAGCCATTCCGGGGCGGCTCCAGTGACCAGCGGATGCACCTCTGTGCACGGGGGTCAGCCTCCGCGTCAGTCGCTCCCCCAGCCTGAGCACGGCTTGGGGTGGGCTCGGGGATGCAGCGCTGCGCCTGGCACACAGCCGGAGCTCAATCAGAGCTGCCCCTCTGGTGGGACGGTGGAAGGTGAGGCAGTGGACCCTTGGCTGGCCCCCAGGCTGGCTGAGAGTGGCCCGGAGCTGAGCTACAGGACTGTTAGGGCAGGGTCTCCAAGGCCAGATGGCCTGGGTCCGAATCCCAGCTTTGCTCGTCCTGTGCCCACGGCAGCCTCTCTGGGACATGTGCCCAGTGCTTCCCTCAGGGCCGCGGAGGATCCCGCGGTGACACAGAAGAGCACCTGGCTCAACACCTGCCGCACGCCAAGAGCCCGGGAGCTGCAGCCCCACTCCTCCTTTTCATCCAGTATTTGTGGAGCGGGAGGGGCTGTGTGGCTGGGTACTCTCTGGGCCCTGGGGCCAAGGCGGGGGCCAGGAAGGCCGTCCACCCTGTGCACACTGACAGATGCGCCTCCTTTCCCTCTCCTCTGGTTACAACGTGCTCGCATTTTAACGCCCCGATTTGTTTTAAACATTCCCTCCTGTGGACCCCGCAGCCCAGCCCAGCAGGGGCCACCGTCTGGCTCACAGCTGGAGCTCAGAGAGACAGTGAGTGACCAGGCCCCGGCCTGCGGCTCATTGAAGGCCTCGTGGGGTTTCCCTCCACGGCCAGCCCGTGACGGAGCCTAGGGTTCTGCCGCCAGCTCTCTCGCAGCTCGCCCTGCTCCCTCCTGGGCTCCAGGCCCCAGTCCTCCTGGACTTCCCGCGCCCTGGCAGGGTGCTCCGAGTGCCCCAGGATAGCTGTCCCCCCCAGGCGCTCCAGGCGCTCCTGACCCCACCAGGAAAGGCACTGGGGGTGGTAGGACTTTCAAGCCCTGTGATGGGTGTCTGCTGCCCGCTCCAGGGCAGGCCAGCTCTGGTGGCCCTGGACTGGGCCCCGCAGCGCCAGGAGCTGTGGGGGGCCTGGGGTGGGGTGACGCCTCTGCTTGCGGCTCTGCTGCCCTTCCTCCGTCATGGTGTCCTTCCCTCTGCCCTGGTTTCCGCTGCACCCGTCAGTGGCCTGGGCCGCCCCCTGTGCTCCTCAGGAGTGCTGATGGCAGGATGCTGGAGCCTCCCACGCCGAATGGCCGAACCCAAGGAGGCTGGGGACAGGCAGGGAAGCAGCCTGAGGAGAAGTGGAACTGAGCAGCAGGAGGTCACCCCCACCGTGACCCTCCCCCCTGGCCTTCCACACTCAGGGTCTTGGCTGGGGACCACCCTTCTCTGTGGCCGGATAAGAGACCACCGACTGATTCCCAGTGTCCATGCCAGGGTCGTCTGGTGGAGGGGACACAGCCTTGCCTTTGTTTCTAGAAGACCCCGGAAAGGTTCCGACTGGTCCCCGTGGCTTGGGGTCAGTCCTGAACTGGCCGGCCTCCTTCCCATTCTTGGCCAATCTCTGCCAAGGAGTGATGTCGTGTGGGCCAGGTGGTGCCTGCCAGAACCACAGGGTGCAGAGTGGGGCCAGGCCCTTCTCAGGGCTGCAAGGGAGCTGGTCAGACAAAGTGGACACTGACCTAGGCAGCCTGTACCCTCCCCCTGTGGCCACAGGTCCCCCTTCCCACTTCAGGGAAGTCTGACTTCCAGCTGGCCTGGCCAGGCTCTTCTACCCTGGCAGGACTTTAGCTGGGTGTGTGGGGGACGGCCCACCACGACATGGCCACTCCCTGGAAGAGCTCTGTGGATGAGGTGGGCCAGTGTGGGCGTCCTAGGTCCTGCCCCTGGGGACCTGTGGCGAGGAGGTCAAGTCCCGTCTCTTCCCTGACCATCAGTGCAGCAGGACGCCCCTTCTCCCCCAGGCACGGCCCTCCAGGGTCCTCATGGTGCCAGAGTTTGACAACAACTGACCTGAAGGTTCCAAAGAGCAGAGAAAACCGGTCTCGTTCCCTGGATCAAACCAGGCCCCAGGTGTGAGTCCAGGGAAGACCCTCTCTGCCTGCCGGGCTCCTGCATGGCGTGGACGGGACCCTCGGCCCTCCACAGCCGCAGCCTGTGGTTGCTCCGCGCACCACCTGCCGCGGGCTGGGCCTTTCACTCTGAGCACATGCCCCTGTCCCTTTCAGTCTGTGGGCAGAGGGGCCCTCTGGACGCCACCCGTGCCCCCGCTGTCCTCCTGCAGCCCTCCTGGACAGTCAGCTGGGGACCAGCTAGGGAGGGCTCAGGTGCCGGGCAGGCTGGCCGTCCCTCCAGCCGCTGACTAATTAGGCCACATCTGGATCTAATTAGCTGTGGAGTCTCCTCCAGCGCAGAGGACGCCTTTATCATCCGGAGAAAAATGGCTGTCGATACGCTCCACTTCCTGGTGCGCTGCTGACAGGGCGGGGGCTTGGGCAGTGGGTGTTGGGGGTCGAGTTGGGGCAGTGGGCCGGTGGGAGTGGGGAGGGTGGGGTTCAGAGGGCTCCGAGCAGGAGGGGGAATCGGCCACGCTGGCCCTGGCCGGAGCCCCTCCCTAGAACCGCTCAGGGTCCACCGTCCTTGGAGGTAGAAGGAACCCCTGGGTCCTGGGGCCACCTGGGTTTCGTGGCCACACTGTGAGTTTGCATCTTACCTGGAATGAACAGGGCCGTGTCCTCTGCCCCTCGGGCCCGCCTAGGTCTGATGTTCTTACTCTGGCACCGCGAGATCACCTGGAGGGTTGGTGAGCAGGCTGCCTGACCCGCTGGGGCAGACCCAAGGATCCACGTGTCCAGCAGGTTCCTCACCTGTTGATCGGCTGGCCCAGGGGCTCCTGAAGACCGTGGCTCTGCGAGAGCACAGGCCCCACCACCCACTGGGGCTGCACCTGGAGGCCACCTGAGACCTACCTTAACCAGTCTCTGCCGCCTGGTCACACCCAGTGAGCCAAGTTGGCGGGCAGCCCCCTGGCTGGGGCTCAGGAGCCGTAGAACTCACTAGGCGAGGACCCCGCTGTGGTGTGACACTTCCTGCTGGGCTGGGCTTTGGACTGGGATGCTGATTGCAGGGACTCAGGGACAGAGAGCAGTGTGTGGGCCACAGTTTTCCCGAGCTGAATAGGAATAACAAGCAACAATTATTGAGCACTTACTGTATCCCGGGCATTGTTTTAAATGTATTCACCCACGCAGTTCTCCCAGCAAGCCTCTGGAGGAAGGCCATTGTCCCCACTGCAGACACAGGAGCCCTGAGGTGAACGGGAGGCCGAGGAGCTGCCCCAGGTCACCTCCACAGGCTGCTCCCCGTCCAGGGTGCCCTGTCCCAGGCACAGGGCCAGCGGAGCCCTGCAGTTAAAGTCTGTCCCTGGGAAAGTGGCAGGGTGCCAGGTCCTATGAGACACGTGTGTGACTCGGGGGACCGGCCACCAAGCTGCAGGAAACGGGACTCCAGGGTGAGGGAGCTGAGCACCAGCGTGTGGCTCGGACCCCAGAGCTGCTCACTGGCACAGGCAGGAGCAGGAAGGTCCTACGCGGAGGCCACCCCAGAGCCTCGGTCCCTCCTCTCCCGTGACAGTGGCCAGGCTGCTCCTGGCGAGGCGCTGCGGGGCCTGGCGGGCCTGGTCTGGCACCTTGCTCCCAGCTGTGCCTCCCTGGACCCTCAGAGGTGACCCGGGCTGGGCCCTGGGCTCTCTGTGTCCCAGGTGACAGTTGGAGGCTTGGAGAGGATGTGCCTGGGCTGAGCCCCGGGGAGGGGTCTCCAGCTCCCATCAGCCTTCCCTTCCCCTCCCGGGCAGGGCCGCCAGGAACTCGTGACCCACCTATTCCTCCTCTTCTGAATCAGGGTGGACAGGAGGGGTGACCTCGTCCCAGGGCCCCTGACCGACGTGAGAGGAGGAGCTGCCCCCGAGGCTCCGGCCAGGGGCAGCAGATTCTCCTGAGGGTCCCAGCCCACCCCTCCCCCAGTCATGAGGAGCAAGGGTCCCTGGACGCACCCAGGTGCCAGGCTCTGCTGACTCTGGTCATCTGTACGTGCACCGTGTCCCCTTTTCTGTGTCCCCCTGGCCACTCCCACCTGACTCCAGTGGCCATAGTGGTTTCCAGATGGCTCTCCTGACCCCACGTCTCCTCCGTCTACCCACAGACCCGTTCTCCTGTCTGCCCCAGGACTCCCCAGGCCTCTGCTCCTGCTCTGGCCCTGAGAACTGGTGGTGGCCTTGTTCTGCCACCAGGGTCCAGCAGATCCGAGGGAGGGAAAGACTGAGTCAGACTCCCTTGCCCCGCCCCAGCCAGCTGCTGACCCCCACCCCTGCCCTTGTAAGCTTTCGACGGAAGCCGAGCAGCCCGTGCTGGACGGCCTCCACCCTCCTCTTGGTCTCCCAGGGCCCCGCTGCTGCCCAGAGCTCCAGCCCCCACCGGGCTTTGGGCTGCCGGGGGGCCTCACCTGGTGTGTCACCTCCTCAGCAGGGCGCCCCCTGAGGGCTGGAGCTGGTCTTCCCGGGCACCCGGAGAGCCCACAGGGTTCCTTCTGGCCCAGAGGAGGCGGGCGCTCAGACCAGTGGTTCTCGGTCCTGCTGCCCATTGTGACCAGTGGGGACTTTGCAGTATCCTGACTCCCAAGCTGTGTCCCAGGGATTCTGCACTGTGGGCCATTTAGGGGCGTGGCGCTGGGCACAGTGGAAACTGCCGCCGTGATTCTAAGTGCAGCTGGGTAGAGACCTGCACTCTGCAAACACACTCACCCCACAGCACCGGGCCTTTTCCTCACATGGAGGTTACTTTAGATGTCAAATTTAATTACTTTTTGAAACAGTTAATGTCTTTTTAAAAAATTGAATGACTTTTAAAAAAGACTTAACACCCAGCACTCAGACGCTTCCTCATACGGTGCTGTCCTTGGCATTTTAGGTGGGTTGGTGTTTCAACTCCACAGCAGCCGTTTTACACAGGACAGCGGAGGCGGGAGGGCGTTCTGCCCGGGCTCTCGTAGCGGGCAGGGCAAGGATGTGCTCTGGCCCAGATGGAGGAAGGTGGGCGCCACGCCTGCGCAGGTGGCCACCCTCGACTGGGGGAGTATGGCGCGGAGCACCTTGGCGTGCTGGGTGTGGTGTCTCCCGCTCACCAAGGTCCGTGCGGAGTGACCGAGGAGGAAGGTTGCTCCAGGTGCCACTCAAAGCCCTCTGGCCACCAGAGCAGGTGTCTCCCTCTTTGGGAAACAATGGCTTAGGGAAAGAGCCTCCCTGTGGGGACCAGGACACTAGCTCTGCCCCGGGGGCCATGACAGAGGCACGAGACCTCCCGAGTGCCAGGGTGCACGCACGCAGACATGGATATGGTGGCACAGACTCAGGCAGGGGCCACTTTTCTGCAGAGCCTGGAGCTCCAAGCTGCAGGCCGCCCCGTCGGGAGCCTCAAGCCAGGGTCCTGGAGGGCTGGGCACCCCCCAGGGGGGTAGGGTTAGTCTATAAATAGGCCCAAAGGCGACTAAGAATTTCATAGAGCTGTAACTTTCTCCAAATAATCTCAAAGGCAATAAACTTTGGTGGTGAACCAAGGGTTCTCAATGTTTTTATGACCAGACCCCCTTAACGGCTGTCTGAGCATTTCTCATGACCCCCAGCCCCTGCTGGCCTATCAGACATCTGTGCTTATCAAACCACCTCCGATTAATGGATCCCCAAGTAATGGGAGGTGCTCACCAAATAAAACAAGAATGTATTGATAATTAGAGTCTGTAGCAACAGAATCGGATGCATATCCACATGTGAAAGGCAAGATGTCAGGACTGTCAGAGAGGAGGAGACCGTCCCCGCGACCTGGGCTCCGACAGCCTTCCAGAGAAACCCTGGCCGGACGTCACGATCACTGAGCCGTCGGGGCACCTGACTAGATGGGAACTAGCACACAAGATTCTCCTGCTCTTACCCCAAACGAAACAAACAGCAAAAACCATTAACAAAACACCCAGCCCAGCTTCAGGGACGGCACCCCACCTGGCGCTGCGTCAGCCACTGGGCACAAGCCCTCCCGGCCCCAGGCTTCTTCCCTGTTTGCTCATCTATAAATCATTCTGAGGATCCTATCAGATGGCGGCTGCAATGTGCTTAGAGTAGCATTTGATAAGCAAGAGCAGGGGGATCTGTGAGCATTGCAATGACCCAACCAAGCCGAGAAGCGCACAAGGGTAGGAACCGTCCAATCACAGAAAATAGAAACCAATGTTGCAGTGGCCACGCCCTTAATCCCAGTGGTTGGGGAGGCTGAGGCAGGAGGATTTAAGTTCAAAGTCAGCCTCAGCAACTTAGCGAGGCCCTAAGCAACTCAGTGAGGCCCTAAACAACTCAGTGAGAGCCTGTCTCTAAATAAAACATAGGGCTGGGGAGGTGGCTCAGTGGTTAAGCATCCCTGGTTCAGTCCCTGGTGCCAACACCAAAAAACCAAACCAAACCCAAACAAAATCAAATAAAAAACAAATGATCATGCACCCTCCCCCCCAAATGCTAATTGATACATTGCCAACAAGGGACATATTTTCACCAACAAGTAGCCAGGGAAATAGAAATCTAAACAACCGTGACGTGACTCCTGAGGCACACGTTGGCCCACCTGGGAGTGTGTATGACATGCAGGTTTGCTGGTGCTGAGCTGCGTGTGACCAGGCGGTGCCGGGGCTTGGAGCACTCTTTCTGCACCATGGCTAGGCGGTGGCGAGGACGACCGAAGACAAGCGTCCTCACCCCGGGAGGGACAGGGATGTGGCCCCTCAGAGGAAAGGTTTCCGACCCCCCTACAGTCTGAAGCCCAGGAAGCCGTGCCCAGGCTCGCCTGGTGGTGGCACGGGGTGCGCTGTGGCGCGCAGGGCTCCTAACAGCTGCTCCGCACCGGTTACGGAGGGCGTCCGTCCACACCTTGAGGGCCACGTCGGAGCTGCAGACCGAGCCCAGCCCCTGGCTCACCAGCCTTTGTTCCCAGGCAGAGGAGTCCCGGCCCCTCCACACACAGACCCGCCGTGAAGCGCGGGCGGCCGGGTGGCCACCAACCTGGAAGGGGCTGCGTTCCCCAGAAATGGTCTTCAATGGAGCGTAAATGGCCAAATATTAGCCTGCCACATAACAGGGGATGAGAAAATGTCGGTCTGTTTCTTGTATTTGATGCATAAAAACTATTTAAATCTATGAAATTTTTAAAAAAGCCGAGTGTCCCGGGGAGGGTGGGCCCTGGCAGGGCGCAGGCCCTGGACGGCGACTCCCGGCGTGGCCCTGCGGCCTCCCTGGAGCCCTGTGCCGGCCTTCCTGCGCCCCCTCCCTCCGGGAAGGCCCTCCTCATGTGTTACATGTCGTGACTCACGGAGCCCCGGTTGGTCTCCGGCAGTCCATCTGTGCCAGGGCTTTCTGTAAACGCTGCTGGGGCTCCCGGCCTGACCACCCACCGAAACAGGCTGTCTAAACAGCCCGCGTCTGCGCGCAGACACCGCGAGCCGCTTATACATGGATCCCCGCCAAGGGCTCTCTCTCCAGGCAGAGGTGGGGGTGGGGGGAGCCCTGGGAGCACAGCCCTGCGGGGAGGTGGCCTTTGCAGCCCGGGAGGTGGCCCCGAGGTGGTCCTGAGCAGGCAGAGGGACCTCTTGCCCTCTGGGACGTGGCTAAGTCTGCATGGCCAGACACCTTGTTGGGTGGGGAGCTTCATGCCGCCCAGGACCCAGCATTCCGGGGCGCCCCAGGTGCAGCCCTTCCTCAGTGGCCTGGCTGGAACGGTGCTGGCACTTTGTTTGGGTCACACGCTTGGCAGGGCGTCCTCTGCCCTCTAATGCCCCCTCTGCAGTGGGCACCAGAGAGGGCCCCTCATCCCCACTGCCTGACAAGCCTGGCCGAGTTTGAAACTTTGGGGGGAATTTTTCTTTGGCTGGAGAATTTTCTAAGCCTATTTAAAATCCGAACTCCTTGGGGGGCAGAGGCAATGCGGACCTCTACACCCAGGTGGACGAGGTTGGGGGGCGCTTCCTGAGCGGGGCACAGGAGGGGGGAAACCCAGGTGGCATTTCTGGCTGGGAGTGGGAGAGGCCCAGGGCAGGGACCCGTGCACCCCTGGACATACCCCTGCAGGCTTCCCAGCTCCCCGCCAGGCTGGGACAGGTGACAGGGCATACGTGACAGCATCCTGCAGAAGCCTGGCATCTGGTGGGACTGCTCAGGCCTCTTCTGTCTGTGGGAACTTGGGAGAATCCCGCTAATCTCAGCCTCTGTTTCCTCATCTATGAGGCCTTAAAATCTTGTTGGCCCCAGTGAGATGAGGCAAGGGAGCTGGCCCAGCAACCTGCTGGCCCTGGAAGGACGAGGCCCCTACAGATGTGTCTCCCCCCTGGAAGGTCTCGGTCCGTCAGTCAGATGGCACCCAACCTCAGCCTGACACCCGGCGCTTTCCTTGATGATACGGTTCCTGATGCTGACCTGGAAGGCCCTGTGTAACCGAGCCCTGAGCCCCTCCTGCCCTCTCCTGACACCTTCTCCTATTGGCCCTTTACAAGGGCAGGCTCCTTTGGCCTCAGGGCCTTTGCACGCCTGTCCCTCTGGTTGGAATACCTTTCCCCATGCTGCCTCAAGTCTGCTCTTTCTCCTCCTTCAGACACCAGCACCCTGGTGACCTGCTCAGTAAGCCCTCTCTGATTGAAGAGCTCCATGTCCTTATAAAGAGCCCCAGGAGAGACCCCTCCCCTTCCCTGGGAGGGTATGGCAAGAAGGCACCCTCTGTGGACCCGAGAGTGGCCCATCAGAATGGCATCTGCCAGGGCCTCCCTCTCCGCAACTGTGAGCCAGCGTTTCTGCGGTTTGTAAACTGCTTGGTTTATGGTGTTTGGGGTAGGAGCCTGGATGAATTGAGGCCATTAAGAAAATACCAAGGAGATTCAAACAACAGGCACGTGTTGAGGTTGATTTGGGCTGGACAGCAGGGCCGCTAGGAGGGCTCGGCACCAGTGACTGTCCACGGCTGGGCCGAGGGACGAGCCCGTCATCCTGCAGCAGGGCGTAAGAGCCATTGGGCCTCACGGGGGCCTCTCCTAGCTCCCCCGTGCACCAGGCTTCTTGCAGATGATGCCTGAGCCCTGGGTATGGGGAGGCTACCCACCAGCCCTTGGTGGGAGGAGCCACAGGCAGGGCCAGTACCTGTGTGCTGGAAGGGCTGGTGCTTGGATGTCCATCAACCTACCACACAGGACTCAGGGGAACCAGGAGCTGAGGTGCCCGCCCCATGCTGGCCTAGAGGAGCCAGCCGCTAGGCCCCGAATTGCAGGTCCCGAGCTCAGAAGATGCGCGGCCCCAGGGGTGGAGATGGGAGCCCCCGGGTCCCTGAGGAGGGCAAGCGGCTCTCGGTGGGCAAGGATGGGGCATTTCTGGAGGGGAGGGAGTGTGAGCTGGGTCTGGAGGGCCAGAGAGAGGGGCAGGAGGACGGAGGGCACGCAGGCAGGCAGGGCAGGGGCCACACCATCAGACGTGGTCTCCCAGAGCACCCGCTGGCTGGCCCCAGGGCCCTTGCGGCCATGGGCTCTGGCTGCCCTTCTGGCTGCACTGAGGGAAGCCCCACTGACCCCAGGAAGGTCCACGTCGTCCCCCCAGGCTGCCCGGAGCCTGCATGTGGTTGGTGGCCCGATTAGCGCCCGGTGGCCTGGCCTCCTCCATCACCCCACCCTTGCCAGGCTCCCGGAGGCCAGGGCAGACCCGGGCCGTCGTCCCAGGTTGCTGGAGGAGCGGTCGAATGGGCCTTCAGACCTTCTTCATCACGTTCGCTCAAGAATTTGCTGACACGCGGTGAAGTGATAACGCCCTGATGAAACTAGCCAGACCCCCGCGGCGGGCGGGCGCCTCAGAGCCAGCTGCTGCTCTCGGCCGGGCTGCCTGCCACCCTCCCGCCACTCCCCTGCCAGGGTGCTGATTGTCCTGAAGCTGCCCACGGCCCTCCGGGAGCAGAGCTGCAGGGGTCCACCCTCTGATCACAGGGTGAACGAGTCTGTGGGAGGGGTGGGCTACGCCTCCCCCTGGTCCCTCTACCCAGGCACCTCAAAGAGGCCATTTCCCAGCCTCCTTTGCGGTGAGGGTGGCCGCGAGGTGCAGGCGCACAGGCCCCTCCCTTCCGAGCCCCTGGAAGTGGGTGTCAGTGCTCCCTGCTGCAGGGCTGGGGAAGCCACAGGGTGACAGCTGGGGGCAGGAGTCCCCCCGGCCCCGGGCCCAGCCTCCCTGTGGGGGACACAGGCTGGCTGTCTATGGCTGGAATAGTCACCCTGACCCTAACGCTTAGCCTGGGGTGGCTTCCTTCACCCCTCAAGGCTGCCGGCCAGAGGGTGCCCACACAAAGCCCGTTTTGTGCACAGGACGCGGGGCCTGGGGAGGAAACTGTCTCGCGGGGTCCCCGCTGCCTGGGCCCTGCGCTGGCTCTGGGATCCTGGGGACAGTGTCCCTCCTTTCTGTGAAAGGACGTGGTTGGGGTGGTGTGTGGATGAGGTCACACAGTCAGGGAGGACACGGCGGCCAGGTAGGAGGCGTGGGACACCTGGGCAGCCTCCATCTGCCTCGAGTGGGGGGAACAGCACTGCCACTCCCTGGCCTGGGCCCTGCTGCAGCCCCGCGGGGGCCCAGGACAGGGAACTTTTTGGGAACCCCGCTCTGCCCCAGGCCCTCGGAAGCCCCTCCACCCGCCCCACGGCTTCGCCTTCCCCCTCCGTGATGCCACAGGGTGGGGCGGGGAGTCACCAACCCCTTTTGTCCCCGAGTCAGCCATTTTAGGGTGACCCCGTGTTCCACCGCGTGTGCTTTTACTTGGCCTCCCCGTCGATGGCCTTCCGCTCCTCCTACACTCACGCCGCCGGCCACTTCTCGTGTGCAGCTTTATCAAGTCATAACAAAAACGGTGCACCCTGAAGGTGTTCAAGCAACAACGACACGTGTGTGGGCTGCGGCGGTCACTGCCGTCAGGTAGGTAGGGCGCCCACTCCCCTGTGTGGTCGTCAGGGTGTGTGTGTTGGGGGATGACAGACAGCCCCTTGTAGGGCCTCTGGGGAGCCTGTCCACTGGCCAGCACACACAGGCCTGGTCCCCTCAACAGAGTCACCCGAGGGCTGCTGGCAGTGAGAGCCGAGGCGCTGGAGTGGCCGGGTGGAACCAACTGCAGCCACAGGGGCCCAGCAACCCAGTCCTCCCCAACACGGCCTGAGAACGCTCAGGGGGAACCGCTCTGGAGACTTCTACACAGACTGGTGCTGGGCCTCGGAGCCACTAAGGTCTCTCTTAAAGTTGAGGACCTCGCAAAGCCATGGTCGAGGGTGGCATTGTGTCCTCCCAGTGGCTGTGTCCACACCCCAGCCCTAGTGACTGCATCTGGAAGTAGGTCATCAAGGTAAGACGGGGACATACTGGACCGGAGTAGCCTGATCCAATAACTGGTGTTCTGGTGGGACCCGACTTGGCCACAGGGAGAGACACACGGAAGACTACAGACTGTGGAGATGAGGCCGGGGTTGCAGTGAGGCCTGCCACACAGGGCCAGGGAGGGGTCTCCTCCAGAACCGACCCTGCCCGCCCCTGGTCTTGGGCTCTGGAGCGCAGAACCCTGGGGGGAGGCCTTCCTGTGTGCTCTCCTCTGCAGCCCAGGGACTAGGACGGCTCCAGGCAGCTCGTGACAACGGGATTTGAACCCAGGCCTCCCGGACCCCGTCCTCCCCTCTCCCCGGGTTTCACTCTGCCACATGGCCCCGGGGCAGGGAGGACAGACGGGCTGGGGATGGGTGGGCTTGGCAGAGCCTCAAGATCCCTTTTTGAAGGTTCCACACAGGCCAGGCTCTTAGATCATCTCCTCTGCCTCAAGCTTCGTGAGTTCAAAGCCAAAACCATGAGAGTTTAATCAGCGTCTGTCCTGGAATCACCCGAAGCCACCAGGCCGGCCAGCAGCTACGAAGCCCGCCGGCGCTTTGTCTTCCTGGAACGCTTCTCTTGAATGCGGTCAGAGGCAGATGTGGTGTTAGGGTTGCCTCCTCTGTCCCCAGGGCCCCGAGCTGGTGGGCTGGCCTCCCTGACGCAGCCCTTGTGGCATCTTTGGTGAAATCCGGTTCTCCCTGTGATGCTCCCCCTGCCCCCCACTGTATCAAGGGCAAGGCCCCAGGAGCCGCCGCAGTCCTACACGCGCCCCTCGAGCAGGGCCCAGCGCCGGCCCGTCTTGGAAATCTGCACGTTTTGGGGTGAAGGCAGCGAGCTCTCCCAAGTGAACAGAGGGCTGACGGTGAGTGGAGGGGCCCAGGGGTCAGAGGTCAGAGGCTGGTAGACCCCCAGGGTGAAGGCGGAAGGGAGGGGGAGTGGCCGCACCCTCATGAGGTCGGGTCGGGCTTGGCTGGTATCCTGGTTACACCAGGCCCACCACTCCAGGCAAGAGACGCGGCTCTGTACGCATCCACCATTATACAGCTGGCCCCAAATTTCTACCAGCTAGAACAAGAGAATGGCCAGCGCATGCTGGGAGGGACTGTCAGCTGGACCACAGCTGGAAGGAGGGATGAAGCTGTTGTGCCCTCCGCTGCCTGCCTAGTGCCACCCACCCAGTGCCACCTGCCCCTTAGACCCCCTCCGTCACTGTGGGGGAGGGGGTGCACACTTCCTTCCCGCACTCCAGGACCCCGAGTCCATTTCCTGCGTCCCTCGCCCTGGTCTGAAGGTCACCTTCCCCAGGAGCGCTGGTCCCCTCACTGGGGAACCGGTTGCTAGAAACCAAGGCCCAGTCCTGGATGTGCTCAGCGCGGTGGCCTCTGGTGGCTGGGAGCCTTGGAGACTCTGGGGGCTGGGGAAGAGTAAAGTGATCTTGAAAGGGCGCTAAAGAGCGTGCCACGGGCAGACCTGCCCAGCAGGCCGCGGCGCGCGCTCTTCCCGTGTGTGCCGCCACTCGGCCTGTAAATGGACCAGGCATACGCCGTGTGCCCGCCTCCTCCGTCCGTCTCCCTGCCTTGTTCTGGACCACTTCCCCTTTTGCCCTCCATTGTGTCTGGCTGATGGCTTCCGAGTTGTCCTTTTCTCGCTTTCCCAGTGGCAGCCCGGCGGCTCCCTGAGTGGACAGTCATCCGACACCCCGTCTCCAGGTAACGCTGTCTCCCTTCATGGGGGACGTCGAGGCCCTGAGCAGCGCGCTCCGCCTCAGCCCCGTTCTGTGTCGTTCAGATCCTACATCTTACTTGCGGATGTGGAAGCCGCTCAAGATGCGGTTACACTGTTCACCAGCCGAGTGTCATCGTCATTTTAATATGAGAAACAGTGACAGTGGGGAGTGGTATTGAGCCTGGCCTGTTTTTACTGTGTGCCTGTACAATATGTGACAATGAATCTCACGGTCGTGTGGGATTCTAAGGCACCAATGAAAATACGGAAACAAACACAAAATAAGAGAAAGGGTCTCAGGTCCACCCCCGCATTTCCCGTCCCCGGTGTCTTCCTCCTTGCTAAGTGCCACGGAGCGTGGCCACTCCTCCCTGAAGCTTTCCTCAGGCGCTTCGCGTGGCTCCAGGATGTGGCTGATGAACTCTCCCCGCTTCTGTTTAAAGCACGCATCTCTGTTTTTATTTTAATTCTCATTTTCCCCATTTTCCTTTTGCAGGGCTCAGCTCCGTGTGTGGATTCTAGCTTGGTCTATCTTGTACTTTCAGCCCTCTCGAGGGACGATGGACTGTCTTCTGGCTGGACCCTCTGCCCCCCCCCCCCGTGGGAGTCTTGCGATTGTCCCTCTGAGTCCAACGTGTCTTCTTTTCCTCTAGTTTGAAAAACCCACTTCTCGTCATTTTGAGCCAGGTCATCACGGTGCTCCCCGGTGTGGGGTGCGGTTCTCTCTGACTGCCCTCTTGGGGTTCACGGAGCTTCTTGGATATGAAGGTTCACAGTTTTCACCAAGTTTGGGAAAGCCTTGGTGATCAGGTCCTCAGGCCTTTTTCTGTCCCCTCTCTCCCCGATTTCTGGAACTGCAATTACAGCACGTTGGAGCGCCGGATGCTGCCCATGAAGTGCAGGTTCCGGTCCTCTAGCTCACAGTGCCACGCCGAGGAGTTCACGGACGCCCTGACCTGCAAAGGGTCATCTGTAAATCCCACCACGTGAAATTTTCATTCTGGACACCCCATTTGCTTCTTTTTTATATCTTTCCATTCCTTACGACCGTGTTTTCCTTGGAGTTCTTGGGCGTGCTCAGACAGGCTGTTTAAAGTCCCCGTTTGTTCTCTCTCTGATGCCACCGTGGGCTCTCCTGTTTTGACGACTCTTTCCTCCTGGTTACAGGTGGCCTTTTACTGCTTTTTCTGTGTCTAGTCATTCTCGATGGGATGTCAGACACTGCGGTCGCTTGCTATTGAGTTTGTGGATTCAATCGTCTCCCTCTAAAGAGAATTGAGGTTGATTTTTACAGGCAGCCAAGTTGCTTGCAGATCAGTTTGGCCCTTTTGAGGCTGTTTAGGTCTTTGTTAAGAGAAGCCGGTGTTAATGTCGGAGCCTCGGGGATCTTGACGGCAAGCCTGGCTTATCCATGGCCAGAGAGCAGCACAGGCAAGGGGGCCGGGCCCTACTTTGGGTTCACCTTGATACCTGCTCGGTCATGCTACTCGAGTGGCTCAGTGTCACGTGGCCCACTTTTATCACAGGAAAGCTGTAGGATTTGGTCTTGATTACTGGTTTTCATGCCTGAGTTGCGTGGAATCCATGATCAAGCACTTGGGCGTGTGTGGAAACACAGACTTGACCCAAACCCTTGGTCTACTTCTATCCGTGTGTGTGTATTTACTTCCCATGTTGTCTCCGTAAGCTGCCATGGGAAGATGGACTGTCTTCTGGCTGGACCCTCTGCCCCACCCCGGGGGAGCCTTACGATTGTCCCTCTGAGTGGAAATTTAAATTTTGAGGAATTATTTCCGAGTGCAGCTGGGCTGGGGCCGTATGGGACACCCAGCCTAGTCAGGGTGCTGGCAATTCAGTCAACAGAAGAGCAGAATTGGGTCCTTGGCAGGAAAACGGAGGGAACTTGAGAGCGTGGCGTGAAGCGGGCTGAGCCGAGGTAAAGGGTCATGTGGTTCCTCTCAGACGCGAAGCTGGAGAGGAAAAAGGGAAAGAAGGGGGTCTCATGACAATGGAGGGAGTTTAGGAGGCAGAGGAGAGGGACAGGGACGGAGGGGCACTGCTGGGCCGCACTGTTGTCACTATGTGACAGTGAGTCCTGCCGTGCCACTGTGTAGAGGACAGAGCACCAGTAAGAATGAGGGAGAAAGTCAGCGTGTGGGTCCCTATGGACTCGCCAGCAAGTGACTTCCGGCTGTAGGCACCGCTGTGGAGCTTTGTCATGAAGTGTCCCACAGCAGCTCCTGTTAATGCAGGAATGTCCAGAGGTGACATGATTGGACCATGAGATCCATAACCCAATCACTCCATCTGAGTTGGATTGGACTCACTGGGTGGGCACTCTAGACAGGTGGGCGTGGCTGAGGGATGGGCGTGGCTGAGGGATGGGCGTGGCTGAGGGATGGGCGTGGCTGAGGGTGAGTGTGGCTAAGGAGGTGGGTGTGGCTGGATGGGTGTGGCTGAGGAGGTGGGCATAGCTGTGGTGGGCGTGGCTGGGGAGGTGGGCGTGGCTGAGTGTGAGTGTGGCTAAGGAGGTGGGCGTGGCTGAGGGGTGGGCGTGGCTGAGGGTGGGCGTGGCTGAGGGTGAGTGTGGCTAAGGAGGTGGGTGGGGCTGAGGGTGGGCGTGGCTGAGGGTGGGGTGACCAAGAGTGGGCGTGGCTGAGGAGGTGGGTGAGGCTGGATGGGTGTGGCTGAGGAGGTGGGTGTGGCTGGATGGGTGTGGCTGAGGAGGTGGGCGTAGCTGTGGTGGGGTGTGGCTGAGGGGTGGGCGTGGCTGAGGGTGAGTGTGGCTAAGGAGGTGGGCGTGGCTGAGGGGTGGGCGTGGCCTGGAAGGGTGCCTCTGCCCTGTGGCCCCTCCCCCTCCTCCCTGCTTCCTGGCTGCGGGGAGCTGAGCCGCTGTCCTCTGCAGCCCCAGGAGGTGCTGCCTCACCTCAGGCCCAGAGCACTGGAGTCGGCCTTCGATGGACTGAGGCCTCTGAAACCTGAGCCCCCAATAAACTTTCCCTCCTCAGAGTTGATCCTGTTTGGAGTTTTCATCGTAGAGACGCAGAAGCTGACTAAAATAAGTTTGTGAGACCAACTGATCGTCTGGTGAAGAGGAAATCTTAGAAGCCTGACCGTCTCTCACACCGTGTGAACCGGTGGCAGTGTGACGCCATCTCGTTCTCCAGATCAACGAGCGTGGACCATTTCACCCACCCCTGTGGAAGGACACCCTTGCCCCACTCTGTCATGTGTGTGGGTGACACCCGTAGATTCTACCTCTGTTCTGGGTTAGGTTGTCTGACCTCAGTCCACTGCATGAGGTGCCCGAGGCCGAGAGCTAGGTCCTGCTCTCTTCATGAGTGACCGGCCAGCCGAGCCACGCTGTGGCCATTCAGTGGGGCCCAGCCCCCAAGCTCTCCTGGGTGCTCCTAGTGGAGGATGAAGTCTGTTTGGGCATAAACGTCTGTCGGGTCTGGGCATCTGGAGCCACCTGGAGGGGGGCGTGAACCATCAGGAGCGTTGGCCACACGAGCCTGGGAGTCCAGCCACGTAAGAGCTGAGGCTCCGGAAGGCGCTGGGAAGCTTTCTCGGAGTTCACCTGAGCTGATGAGGCCCCGTTGGAGAGGGCTCTGTGCCAGTCAGAGGAGGTCCCGCACCTGGTGGACGAGGCACGTGTGGCCACCTGGGTCTGGGCCCCACTGCGTCCCTGTCTGACCGAGTGACCCTGGGTTCTCTGAGCCTTGCTGCAGCCCTTGCATTTTGGCTCACCTGACTGTCTGCCGCTGCACCTGTGTGTCCTTGCCCCAGGGCTGTGTCCTGCCTTAAATGCTGGCTCTGCCTCCTGACCGCAGGCCACAGGGTCAGGCGGGTGTGGCACACCTGAGCAGCCTGAGCCAGCGGAGATGGCAGCTAGGGATGCGTCTCCCAGCACCTGCCCTGAGGGTGTCGGCTCTGGGGTGTGCCCCGCACTGTGCCTGGGGCTCCAGGGAGACCTCTGCTTGGGGGCCACCAGGGACCTGCTAGCCAGGGTCCCTCGCCCGCTCCCTGGCGGCACCTCCTGGGCGTTTCCAGGCAGACCCCCAGTGCCAGCATCCTCGCCTCAGCCTCCTTGGCCAACCCGAGGCTGGACTGCAGGCCCCTGGGAGCCTCTGCAGATGGCACATTCTCCTAACAAATGAGCGGCTCCTTCCTTCCCGCTCTGGGTGGGTCCTGGAGCCTGGCAAGTGCCTAGTCTTTGGGTGGCAAAGAAGTAACCCCACTCCAGGGGAGAAGAGGTGTGAGGAGTCCTCAGTGAGCTGCGCCTGGCTTCCACACATCTGGGTCCCCATCAGCCAGCTGGTCCCCAATTCCCTGAAGGTGGCCATGTCATGGAGACTGAGCCCACCCAAGGTGTGGGCTCTGAGGAGGGCGCCTGGAGTGGAGGGGAGGCTGGCGCAGCGGGGGCGAGGCTGCTGGAGAGAGGCCGGAGCCTCTGGGAGGCAGCTGGATGTGATAAGAGGTTGCAGAGCAGCCGGATTCCAGCGCTGGAGCTCAGGTGGGCTGGGCGTGCTCTGCCCATGAACCACCTCTGACTCCATCTCCTTATCTCTGCCTGGAGCGGTGCTGCTCCCTCCCTGGGAGCGAGTGTGACCTACTGCAGTGCATTCCTACCTGCGCCCCTGCCCACCGGCTCCGCTCCTTATCAGTGGGGGCTCTCCTTGCCTGGCCTCCTCCTCCTCCTCCTCCTCCTCCTGGGCCCCCTCCCTGGGACTGAAGCCCTGAGACTCTGCCAGAGATCAGGCCGGGCTGGCCCGGAGGGAGCCATATTATATACATTTGTACACAAACACTTAAAAATAAAACCGCCGGCCTGGCGAGGGGAGCCTCGTTGGCCGCCGGGAGGAGCGATGGGGTGGGTGGGTGCTGGCTGGGCCCCGGCTGCCTGGTCCCTAGTACTCCCCTGGCATGCTGGGAGGTTCAGCTGGAGCCCGGAGGAGCGCCGAGGCTTCCTAGAGGCGCCCCGTCCCACACGGGGCCTGGCGGCTTAGAGGAAGACGTAGAATTTCCAAATTTAGCGTCCAGGAATCGCTTCACATAAACACGGAATGCTTTTGCTGCAGAGATGTGAAGTAGATAATGCCAAAAACGTCCCCCTTTGTGACTGAATCCTGTGATTCTGCAGCCAACCTGCAAGTTGACTGCTGATGTGCATGAAGGCCGCTTCCTGCCTGTCCCTCTGCATGGGTGGTCGGGCTTAAAACGAAATGTCCAGGCTGACAAATGCTTTACAAAGGCCAGATTATAAACTGTAACCCACTGTCAGCTGGGCAGAGGGGAGAGCTGAATGCCTCTCCAGCGTTCGCAGATGCGATTTGGCCACAGGCTGGGGCTTTCTCCAGGGGAAGGTGGCCCTGGGTTTGCACACTGCTGTCGGAGCTGCTCCGAGCAAGCTCAGGGCAGGGCCTCTGTCAGCCAGGAACCAGGGGCTTCCCGAGGCCTCAGGAGGTCTGGGTTCTGTTGGGGAGACGAGGGGCTCCAGAGTAAAAGAAACAGAGACAGAACTTCTAGAGGGACAAAGTCTAGAACACAGCTGTGCTTTGACTCCAGTGTGGCCTCCACTAGGAGCCAGGCCTCGGGGCTCCCAGGGGAAGGGGGATGATGCTGGGTGCAGGGTCTCTGGCAGCCCCCAGGAAACACCCCGTGAAGAGGGGTCACTGTGAGAACGTGGGGGAGGGAGACAGCACAGGGTGGGAGCTCGGGGGGCAGCACAGGGTGGGAGCTCGGGGGGATACCACAGGGTGGGAGCTCTGGGGGCAGCACAGGGTGGGAGCTCTGGGGGCAGCACAGGGTGGGAGCTCGGGGGGCAGCACAGGGTGGGAGCTCGGGGGGCAGCACAGGGTGGGAGCTTGGGGGATACCACAGGGTTTCCGAGGATGGACAGCTCCAAGGCCACTGCATGAGGAACAGTTCTGGAGAGAAAAGTGGACTCTCACCGATGTGGACCAGAGGGTGGGTGGCCACCAAGGGAGCTCAGATCTTGGTGGCAAGGCCAGGCCTAGGCCCAGGGAGCGAGCATGGGTCTCTTCCCACTAGAAAGGGCCTTTCTTCCTCTGGCCTTTGATCATAAACACACCTATCTATCTGTCATCTACCATCCCTCCATCTCTGCGTGTCTGTATGTACAGATACACACCTGTGTGTGCACACACACGTACACACTGACACACAATTTTCCTAACAAGGTTTGATTTTTAATTTTTTTTTCAGTGCTAGGAGTGAGCTCCTTGCCAGGTGGATGCTCTACACTGAGCTACCACGGCCCCCCCCCTGCCCAGTTGGAGCGCTCCCCTCTGTGGCTCTTGGTAACGAAGCCATCGGCCCTCTCAGGACTCTGCCCTTGTGCTCTCGAGCAGAGCTGTGTGTCTGCTCTGGAAGGCTCCTGGGCAAGGTGGACCCGAGCAGAGCTGTGTGTCTGCTCTGGAAGGCTCCTGGGCAAGGTGGACCCGAGCAGAGCTGTGTGTCTGCTCTGGAAGGCTCCTGGGCAAGGTGGACCCGAGCAGAGCTGTGTGTCTGCTCTGGAAGGCTCCTGGGCAAGGTGGACCCGAGCAGAGCTGTGTGTCTGGCTCTGGAGGGCTCCTCGGTAAGGTGGACCCGAGCAGAGCTGTGTGTCTGCTCTGGAGGGCCCTGGGGTAAGGTGGACCCGAGCAGAGCTGTGTGTCTGCTCTGGAGGGCCCCGGGATAAGGTGGACCCGAGCACTGGCTGCAGCCGGAAGCTGTCCCCTCCTGGAGTCAGTCTCAGAGCTCCTGTGGCTTGTCACTGAGAATCGCTCACACGCCAGGCGAGCCCTCCAGCAAGGCGCGGGGCAGGGAGAAGGGCCGCGTCCGCCCTCCCGCAGCCCCCTCCAGGCCTGGCTTGTCTCAGTCGCTGAGCACCAGGCTCCGGTTCTGGTTTTCCAAGCTTCCAGCCCAAAGTGCACACAACCGTGCGGCGAGGCTGGGCACCCTTCCCTGGAGTGCCCTTCAGGGAGAAGGTCCTCTCTGCGGGGCGGGCTGGACTGGCACATCCTCTTCCAGAGACAGGGCTCTGGGGAAAACCCTGGGCTCCGGGAAAGTGGTCATGGCATAGGTGAGGTCCTGGCGAGGATCAGGTGCACCTGTTCTGCCAGGACTTGGGCACAGAGGTGAGAGTGTCTGTCTCTGCTCTCTGGTATGTCTAGTGGGCAAGGCGAATCCATCCATTTGCCCATTCACCTGGCACAGGCTTGAGGGAGGTTGGGTTGGAGCTTCAGAGGACCCGACCCTGGGGAGCACCCTTCTCTGCACTTGAGCTGGCCGGGTGGGTCCCTGAGCCCCTGCTGCTGTCTCTGCGGCTACAGACAAGCCATGGGCTCTGAGTCAGGAATGTGTGCCACAGCACAGGGGACAGTGTGCTGTCTTCAATAGGTGGGCCTCAGTGAGGGGACCCAGGCTGGTGACAGCAGCTGGGCAGGAGCCACCGGAGGCTCCTCCTGGGCTGGGAAGACCCAACACCCAGGGAGCTGACGGGCGCCCTCCTGCAGTGCCCCACGGGGGTGGGCTTCCCCACGATGGGGCAGCCCAATGCTTCAAGCTCTGGGGCCCATGGAGCAGGTGCAGGCTGCATCCATATAACTGAGTTTTGAAGCTGTGCTCTGTCACCTCGAGGCAGAGAAAGGTTACGAGTGAGTCACACTTACAGGGCGGGTCACGGACCCTGCCTTCCCACGTGGCAGCTACGGCACAGGGGCAGGTTCGGTGGAGAGCGAGACCCGCTGTGTCTGATTTTCATCAACCCCCCACCCCCAAGTCCCTGACTTGCCTGGACAAGAAGCTATGGCCACCCGAGGCCCCAAGGAGAACAGGGAGGCCCAGAGGCCCTGACCCCAAGCAGAGGGCGAGTCTGGGGAACCGTGTGGAGCCCCAGCCCTTCAGCAGGTTGAGCTTGGCTGGGCAAACCCCATGTTCAAGTGCTATTTGTGCGGTTGCTGTTGAATGTTGACACTGATGAAGGATGGAGTATTTAAAGGGACATCATGCAGCTGCTGAGGGGAAGGTGGTTCTGACATGGGCTGCACACGCTGACCTCAGGAGCACAGAGCTCTGTGGAGGAAGCCGGCGGACATCTGCTTGGGTGCAGTGTCCAGGGCAGGCAGGTGTCTGGACGCAGAGAGGGGCTCTGTGCTGGCTGGCACTGGTGCTGGGGAAATGGTGGTGACCCCTCAGGCTGCGGGTACATTTTGAGGGGGTGGGTGTGGGGGGGTCACCTGCAGAGCCAGCTCCACACGTCTCCCATGTACCCAGCACCACTGAGTGGCACACTTGGAGCAGGTGGGTGACACGGCTGGACAGTTCTCTGTCGCTGTGACAAAGTGCCTAAGACCGTCGACACTGGGAAGAAAAAGTGTGCTTTGGCTCCTGCTTTCAGAGGTTTCAGCCTGTGGCCTGTGGCCTTGTTGCTCTGGGCCTGTGGCAGCACAGTAAGCCATGGCAGGGACAAGAGCTGGGCAGCAGAGGGAGGAGAGAGGAGGGGAGGGCCCGGGGTGCAGTGTCCCCCTCAGGGTCAGGTCCCAATCGCCAGACTTCACTGCACTGGCTTCATGCCCTGAGGTCCACCTCCCAGCAGTGGCCCAGGCTGGAGATCTGCCCTTAGCATCTGCGTCTTTGAAAGACGTTCAAGACCCGGACCGCAGCAGCAGTTGATTTCTCTCTGCAACGCTGCTAAAAAGCAAATCTTGTGATATGTGTTCACTTTGGAAAAATGAAAAACTGTCAATAGTCAAAAAGAAGAGAATAGAGAGCACCCTCCTCCCCTAAGCCCCGCCCGCGAGCCCTCGGGGCTTCTCGTTCCCAAAGGCACGAGGCCTGGTTCTCTTGGGTGTTTCCTGTTTTGTGTTTTGTTCTTCTAGTTGGTGTTGCTATCTGCAAGTGTAGAGTCGCACTGTGGAGAGAGGTTGGTGCCCTGACAGGGCTTTGAAATCGTTTTCTGGACAGAACGTGTTTAATTAGACCCGGGAGACCCGTAAACACTGCGTTCAGACCGCTGGGCAGCGGGACCCCTGCTGGGAAGCGAAGCCCGGGACCTGGATGTTTCTGCTGGGCGGCTGCTGAGTCCAGGTTTCCTAAACAGAGGACGCACAGGGCGGTGTCCAGAGCTGAGGGTCCGTCCTGGTGATGGCTGGCTGCACTGAGGACAGCGTTGGTGGGAGGCACCAGGATGGGTGGACCCCACCCCCGGTAGAAAGCCTTCCACCCAGAAATCTTAAATCCCTTTACTTAGCTGGTCATTTATCAGTCTCACTTTTTAAATTAAAGAAGTGATTTTGCACGTGGCCACACAACCCCCCACAGAAGGGGGAGAGCAGATGGTTCCCCTCCCTCCCGTCTGCAGCCCTCTCTGGGCCGGTGGGGCTCACACCTGCAGGGCAGGAGTTCACTGGAAGCTCTGGCCTCCTGAAGTCCAAGGAGTCGCCTCCCCGCCGCTCCTCTCTTCCTACCGACCACCCTTCAGCCAGGAGACGGGGGCGTGAAGAGGCGGCCATCTAGTTAGACAGAGCCTGGTGGCTGGAGGACACTGGATCCTGACCCCCATTTCTGCTTAGAGGTCCAGACAGTGAACACTCATTATCTCCTAAGGGACCCTCTGCTGGGGGCCACCAGGAGATGGCCTTGGGCAGGAAGCTGGCATTGACAAGGGGAGGTACATAGTATAGGACACTGGCAGGTCCTGGGGTGTGGGCAGGCTGAAGTCCCCAGGAATGCCGAGGGGCTCTCCCGCCCATAGGACTGCTGTTGCCCCTGCTCCGTGGGGTTCAGGGATGACCCAATTTGGGGCCAGAAAATTGCTGGGTAATCAAAGGCAGGTTGCAAAGTAGACGGAGATTCTGAGGGTGTGCTGCAGCTTGCAGATCTCCAGGAACCACCACCGGCCCACGGCTGGGAGAAACGCTGGTGAACACTCACCTTCGGCTGCCCCCTGGAAGCGCTCTCTGCCCCTTGGAGCCAGCGCAGAGTGTATCTTTCCTATCAAGCTGTTCAGGCCAGAGTCCCTGGAGCTCCCAGGGCTGCTCCATCGGCCTACCCACTGGCTTTGAGAGTCCCTGGACCAACCGTGAGCACACTGAAGCCTTTAGCAGCTGCGTCTTCTCTCATTGCTCTTGGTCCCTTGCAGACACCTTGGGACGGGAGATGCTGCCCAGGTATTTAAGCACATGGGCAGCCCTCGAGGGGAGCCAGTCACTATTAGAAGGGCCTGGGGTCCTCTGTGAAGAGGGGGTGGGTCCTGATCACTCTTTCATTCACTGGTTTAACGCACACTTGTTTGCTCAGACTTCCTGTCTCTGAGCACCGTGGAAGTTGCCCAAGCTACAGGGTGACACGGTCCTGTCCTTAGAGAAGGTCAAGCCTTGTCACCTGAAATGGACACACAATGATCACAGAGGGGAATTTCAATGAAAGGGATGTGTACAGACTTGAAGAGTGTCCCCAAACTTCATGCCCACCCAGAGGGTTTACCAAGCAAGGCAGGGGCAGTAACGGAGCAGGCAGACACAGGTGACCGTCTCTTCACAGTTCAAAGGCGCTCAGAGAAAACTGGGTCCTCGTGGGGCACAGCAGAGCTCACTGGCACAGTGGGAGTGACCGGGCTGAGCACGTCATGCAGGGCCCACTGAACCCTGTTCCTGTGACGTTAGTGGTCACCATCAGCACCGTGCAGTGGCCTCGGTATTGACTGACGTCCAGTTACTGCTGGCTGAGGAACGGGGAAGCCTTGGCCGGGAGACTCTGACTTTCTGGACAGGCTCCTCCCCACTGGGTGCCACTTATGGCTTTCTGGGGTCCCACACTTCTTCTCTCATTTTTGGGTAAAGTACTTATTCCTTTAAGTTTCTTTAGTAAAGTGGTCATAGATTTCTGTCAGGATGGTCATGAAAATTAGATAATTCCGGAAAATATCTGGTCCCCACTAAGTCCTTAGTGATTGTAACTATTGGATACTGTTGGTGGTGATGACGGTGGTGGTGCTGATGGTGGTCACAGTAATGGTGGAGGTGGTGATGGTGGAGATGGTTGTAATGGTGATGGTGCTGATGGTGGTGGTGCTAATGGTGGGGATGGTAATGGTGGAGGTGGTGACGATAATGGTGGAGGTGGTTGCTGAGAGCCATAGCCGAGTCCGAATGACACATGGCATTTTTGCCAGAACGGAGTGGTTGAGAGGTGACACCAGCAAGCCATTGAGATGATAATGGTTATGTTAAGCTGTGTATATTAGACCCCTGCTGTCCACCTTGGCCTGCTACTTTGGAGTTCTCGCGGGGATTCCAGGAGAGTTCCCATTGGTTGGGGAAGTGCCAGAGGAGGGATTTCCAGTTGGTGGTTCCTGGAGGAACCGCGTGGGTGGCGTTCGGGAGAGTTCCCGGGGAGCGTGTGTGGATGTGCTGGTGGAGTTCAGAAATAAAGTTTGTTCCTGCTTGAGTGGCTCGTGATTTTTGCCCAGCCAGACTGCGGCAGGTGGTGACAGTAATAGTGGAGGTGGTGACAGTTATGGTAGAGGTAGTGACAGTATGGTGGAGGTGGTGACGGTAATGGTGAAGGTGGTGACAGTAATGATGGAGTTGGTGACAGTATGGTGGAGGTGGTGACAGTAGGGTGGAGGTGATGATATTAATGGTGGAGGTGGTGATGGTAATGATGGAGATGGTGACGGTAATGGTGGAGGTGGTGGTGACAGTAATGGTGGAGGTGGTGACAGTAATGGTAGAGGTGTGACAGTATGGTGGAGGAGGTGACAGCATGGTGGAGGTGGTGATGTTAATGGTGGAGGTGGTGACAGTAATGGTAGAGGTGTGACAGTATGGTGGAGGAGGTGACAGTATGGTGGAGGTGGTGATGTTAATGGTGGAGGTGGTGACAGTAATGGTAGAGGTGTGACAGTATGGTGGAGGAGGTGACAGCATGGTGGAGGTGGTGATGTTAATGGTGGAGGTGGTGACAGTAATGGTAGAGGTGTGACAGTATGGTGGAGGAGGTGACAGTATGGTGGAGGTGGTGATGTTAATGGTGGAGGTGGTGACGGTAATGGTGGAGGTGGTGATGTTAATGGTGGAGGAGGTGACAGTATGGTGGAGGTGGTGACGGTAGGATGGAGGTGGTGACGGTAGGGTGGAGGTGGTGAGGATGGTGGTGTGTTGATGGTGGTTACAGTAATGGTGGAGGTGGTGACAGTAGGGTGGAGGTGGTGACAGTATGGTGGAGGTGGTGATGTTAATGGTGGAGGAGGTGACAGTATGGTGGAGGTGGTGACGGTAGGATGGAGGTGGTGACGGTAGGATGGAGGTGGTGATGGTAGGATGGAGGTGGTGACGGTAGGGTGGAGGTGGTGAGGATGGTGGTGTGTTGATGGTGGTGACAGTATGGTGGAGGTGGTGACAGTAATGGTGGAGGTGGTGACAGAAATGGTGGAGGTGTGACAGTATGGTGGAGGTGTGACAGTATGGTGGAGGAAGTGACAGTATGGTGGAGGTGGTGACGGTAGGATGGAGGTGGTGACGGTAGGGTGGAGGTGGTGAGGATGGTGGTGTGTTGATGGTGGTGACAGTAATGGTGGAGGTGGTGACAGAAATGGTGGAGGTGGTGAGGTGGTGGTGTGTTGATGGCACAGAGCCCAGTTTGGGTCTACTCTGTGGAGTCGTCATTTACAGTAGACTCAGTGAAGCTCCTTGGAGTTCCTCCAAAGGACTGTGACAGTACCAGTCTGAGCCAATTGGAGCCTGTGACAATACAACGTTCAGGATCCCCTCCATTTAACAAGTTTCATCCATTGCTTGTCATGAACTATCGGTATTAATTTTGACTTTTAAGAAGCATTTTTCTAAAAGGCGATCTTGACCCTGAGTGCTTGGTGGCCCTCAGGGGCTGTGTGTGAGGCACAAGCCTCTGTTTCATCACCAGGTCCAGTTTCCTCATTACCTGAGGAAGGGTCCCAAATCCTTGTCCTCTGCCTGCCCCTTGGCCCTCAGTGGAGGACGCTGGCCCTGCACTCCAGGGGTGCATTTCTGACGGTAGTCATCAGGGTTCCCCAAGTGAACAGAACCATCAGGACACCCCTAAGAGGTTTATCGAGAGTCCCGTAAGTCCCGAGATCTGCTGCCTCTAAGCTGGAGGCCCAGGGAAGTCCAAAGGCCTGAGGACCAGAGGAGTCTACCTCCAAGGGCAGGAGAAGGCCCATGTCCAGCTCAAGCAGTGGGCAGGAAGGAAAAGGGGCTGATGCCACCTCCCTGGCTGGGTTGGATGCTGCTGCCCACACTGGGGAGGAAAACCTGCTCCAGGGAACCTACAGACTCCTAGGCCAATCTCCCCCACATGTGGAAGTAACGTTTAACCTGGGCCGCCAGGGCTCAGCCAAGACAGCCGGTAAGATCATATCGCTGTACGCCAGGAAAGTTTGGTTTAAGTACTGAGGCTTGGAACGGGACCTCCTCATTAGGGTCTGATTTCTGACAGTGGTATTTCCCTCTGTGTCTGCAAAATGGATTCCCTGCACTTCCTGCGTAACACCAATATCTTCCCCCTGCGGCACCAGCTGCAGGGTATTTCTGATGAATTCATTCCTTGCCTACTGACTTGCACAGCAGGATCTGTCCCCTTGGTCTCTGAGAGAAGCAGCCTCCGGACACTTGGTGACCTGACGGGAGAATTTACCCATGTTTCCACAGCTAGGCATGGCATGGGGCAGGACCCAGGCTTTGCCCAGTGGATTTGGGGGTACTCAGGGCTGAGTGTGCTCGGGATGCTACTGTTCTCCTGCGATGTAAGACACTTAGTTCTCTAAACAGCCTTGGAAATTGTCTCATCTCCAAGCGTTTAAGCCATGTTCAGCAGAACCCTTGGGTGGGCACCGGGGGTGAGTCCTGGGTTCGGGGTGGCCAAGTGGACAGAATTGGGGGCCTTCCCTGCTACACGCTGAGCAGCTGCTTCTGCGCTTTCTGCACATGCAGGGCCTAAGAGCAGCTTTTGTTTAAATAAATTAATCTCTGATTAAAAATAGCTTGAAATTAGGAGCCCAATTTGGAGGTTTTCAATCCTGGAATCAGGGAATTTTAAGTATTTCCTGGTCCCAGGCCTTATACCCCCAAATCCTGCAGAAGGGCCTGGACTTTGATGTGTGAAAACCCTTCCCCGGAGGACACTCCCGCGCCCCGAGGCCCAGAACCACTGATGGAGGACATTCTTTTTGCACAAGGAAACTCGAGGCCCAGGGAGGTGAGGTGGCAGGGCTCAGAGCCACATCTCAGTCATCTCCAGGCTGGGTCAGGACCTCCGTCTTCCAAGGATTCGCTGTCGCTTTTGGGACTCGGTAACTCACCCCACACAGAAGACCGCATGGTCACCCTGCTTGTGTGTGGCGCTCTGTGGCTTCAGGCTCGCATCTGAACAAGTATTTTTAGTCTAACATTTGAGTTTCTGGAAGGAGGGAATCTTCGAGTGGGAAAGGACTCGGGTATTTATACTTGTGCTGGGAAACAGAGGCACCGGGTCACTAACCAAGGCCCCAAGACCACACAGCTCACAGTCCCCTGAGTGCAGGCTCCCGCCTCAGGGCCCAGTTTAACCCCCTCACACCCGCCATCTCCTGCCTCTGGTGTCATCCCGGCCACTGGCTGGTGGAGACAGACTGGCCGTGCTGGGAAGGGGTGGGCGCTTTCAAGGTCTATCCCAGGGTTTTGTTGTTGTTTTCCTTCAAGGGTTACAGAAAGAAAAGGAGAGAATCAAGCAATGGAACGAGGAGACCCGCGGGCCCGTTGGGGCCTCTTCCCCGGAATTCAGGGGCCTTTCCTGAGGACTTCAGCAGGGGTGGCGGGAAGGGGGAGAGCCAGACAGGACCAGGCTGGGCGGCCGAGGCCTGGAGGCAGAGGAGTGGGAGCTGCTCAGAAGGATCAGGACCCGTGGGGCAGGGTGGGGGACCTGGGCATGGGGCAGAGTGGGGGACCTGGGCGTGGGGCGGGGTGGGGGACCTGGGTGTGGACTTTACTGTTGAAATGCTCGGAGTCCCATGGGGAGTGAGGGCCAGAGCCAAACACAGGAACACAGATTCCCGCCGAGTCCAGCGCCGTGTGACAGTCACACCAGGAGAGAGGGAAGGGACTGGGGTGGTCCAGTCACCCCTGGCCATGGCGGAGGCTCCGTGGGTGCTGAGAGTAGCCACACTGAGCTTGGGGTTGATCTGAGACTTCCGTGACCTTCAGAAGGTGGTAGAAGTGCCACTCCGGAGACCTCAGCCTCAGGCCTCGTCTGCACAGATGCCCCTGGCGCCCAGGCGCTGTGCCGGGAGAACCTCAGCGCTGGGAGAACGGTCCAACGGCTGAGCCAACGGCTGAGCCAATGGCCGGCACTGAGTGCAGCTGTGTGACATGGAGCCCTGGACACCCCGCGCCCCGTGGTGTCAGCTGGGTGTGGCCATCTGAGGGCTCCTTGGGCAGAACCTGCTCAGTCGTGGGGGAAGACCTGTGGCTGCGGAAGTGGCTCGGGTTGGGGCGGTTGGCTCTGCAGCAAGTGATGATTAAAACAGGCCTCTTTCCCCTTCGACCTTTTTACTCTAAAATTCCCTTTAGAGTTAAAGTAAGGTGACGTTGTTCTCAGAGGAAAGAGGCCACCGCGTGGGGCTCTGCCTCCCGAGGCAGGTGGGAGGTCTGGGGTCCAGGGAGTCTAGTCACAAGCTCATCCTCACCACGCGGTCCTGAGATCCCCCACACGGTGACCCTGGGACGCCTTCCCCGTCACCCACCCCGGGTGCTCTGGACGTGCCCAGGTTCTCCCTGTGCTGATCAGATGCTGGTGTCCTCTTCATGATCACAGGT
Organism: Urocitellus parryii; assembly: GCF_045843805.1. Classification (NCBI taxonomy): domain Eukaryota; kingdom Metazoa; phylum Chordata; class Mammalia; order Rodentia; family Sciuridae; genus Urocitellus; species Urocitellus parryii. The sequence continues at coordinate 56,237,976 of NC_135545.1, forward strand.
GGCAGCGCACAGTGGGCCTAATCAGCTTGTGCTGTGAGCCCTGCCCGGGGGCTGGGGTGCCCCGTGCCCGAGCCAGTTCTGGTTCACACGGTTCCTGTGCTTCTCTGCCAGGCCAGAGACCCCACTCCACGGCCCAGGGTGTGACCCACAGTGCTGCAGCTGCTCCTGGGTCACCGTCACCAGGAGGGGCGGGTCTATGGACAAGGCCCTGCCCTGTCCCGCAGCTGGGCGATTCAGAGGCACCAGGGTCCCCAAGGGCTCAAGCCCCTGGGGCTCACAGAGACTGTCCCTTCACCCTGCCCTCGTGTGGCTGAGCCCCCTCCCCAGCCTCCCTGGCTTCCTGGAACCACCTCCCCTATTCTCAGGGTCTCAGGGTCTGTCTTCCTGCTCTTGAAGGAAGACAGATGGGGTGACAAAATGTGTACCCCAACTCCCTCTCCAACACCTGGGCAGCCCAAAGGGAGCCTTCCGTCAGGTGCTGCAGTGCGCAGGACGCCACACTGCCAGCCCCCAGCACGTCACTGCCTCCGTCCCTCCCAGAGCCTCGGCCCTGCCCCCACGTCTGCAGGTGAGCAGGGAGAGCCTGGTCCCCTCTCTCCAGGAACAATCTTGGGGCTCCCCAGGGCTGGGGATTCAGTGGGATGCGTATGTTTTCACCATGACAACTCCTGTCCCAGGACCCACCCATGGGACCGGCTTGGGGTAACTGAGAGACAGACCCCGGGCTGTCCTCAGACCTGCCCTCTGCTCCTGTAGCACCGTCCTGGGTCGGAATCTCCTGCCCACCCCCACCTCAGGGTGACGTCTCTCTCAGTGAGGCAATAAGAAGCCCCCACCCTCCCTGCTCAGCACAACAGAGGTTCATTTCTTGTCACAAAGGTCCTCGTGGTCCTGTCCTCCACTGGATTGCAATTCAGCATGAAGCCTCGCTGGTCACAAGGTGGGGAAGAGATGTGTGAGCCTCATGCTGGAAGTGACAGCCATGTGCTGTCACCCATCAGAACCAGCCCCACATCGGCCCAACTGCAAGGGTGCTGGGACGGGAGGGCAGGTGGCCTCGGGGACACCACTGTCTTGGGAATCTTTCTACCAGAGGCTCTTCTTCCTGGTTTTTAAACAGTCTGAACATTTAGTGCAGCTACAGGAAACGTCGAGAACTCCCGCACAGCCTTCCCCCGGTGACACTTGGCACTGTAGCACAGCGTCACCACCACGATCCTGGTTCAGCCGTGCACGGCGCACCCCCACCACCCTGAGGGCCCCTCTGCCCAGTCGACCGTCCACCCCGCCCCTCCTCCACTCTGGCCACTGCTGGCTTCCCCGCGGCCCTCATTTTGCCACTTTCAAGAGTCCTGCGAGTGGGATCTTGTAGTTTTGACCTTTTGGTGCGGGGGTTGCTGGTGGTGGCTGTCTGACTCTTTTGGAGTGTTTCTTCAAGCATCCTCCAGAGCGAGCGGCTGTGTCACTGGACACTCATGCTGCACACGCTGGCACCTGCAGGAGTCTGTGAGCAAGCCCTGGCTATCAGAGGACCCAGGACCTTGGTGGCCCCCTTGGGGTGATTGTGCCTGGCGAGAGGTGCGAGTCTGTGCTGCTCACGTTGTTATTGCAAACTGCCAAGAGGGTATGCTCCTTTGGTAAAATGATCTGTGTTTTAGGTGATGTTCCGGAAGCCACCTGGGGATCCCTGGACAGGGCGCATGAGAACCCGGAGAGTGATCTCCCCGGGGAGAAGAGACAGATGAGCAGAGAGTGTTCAAACGAGACACGGCCATCAGACCACCTTCTAGGTGGCCTTCCTAGTCACATTCTTGTTTCTACGAGACAGGAATTGGGATCTGCTCCACTCTGGAGGTGGCTTGTTGACCGGCTCATCCCAACACTCCATGCCTAGTGGAGGCTGATAAATTGGTCTCCCCCTCTGTGTCTCCTCAGATCGGGGTGGTCCCCTGGCCAGGTGTTTGGAGGTATTCCTGGTGGGAAAGCCACAGCACTGCGATTGATGGGCGATGTCTGCCCCGAGAGAGTGAGATGTGTGGTCACACACACAGAAACGGACCTGTCCTCAGAGGCATATCTTCAACTTCTCAACATCTCTGAAATCAGGGTACATCACACAAACGATGGCATCTTACAAGTTGTTTTGCAATGTACTTTCTTGTGGTTCACAAACTAATGGGGCCCTATTCAGTTGATTAAATAAATAACATGTGGCGCTTGACATTTCTGGTTTGTTGAGAGGCTGTTGTGAGAACTGAACGGGCTTCAGTTCAGAACGTCTGGGCCGGGGAAGGCGCACTGGGATCAAATAACCTCTCCACGGCAAGCGCTGGCTGGCCAGACCGTGAATCAGCTGTGAGCAGGGTCAGGAGGTGGGAGCCGGGGGTGGGGTGGACATCCTGGGACACAGCAGTCCCCCTGGGAGGCGAGTGAGCAGCAGAGATCCCGTGTTGGGAGGCGGGCTGTGGGAGGAGAGGGGTCCTGAGGACAGAGGCCCCCCACCCTGGCATGGGATTGGTGTCCTAATGAGAGAGTGAGAAGGCCACCTTCAGTGAACCACCCTCAGTGAACCAGGGCGGGCCTGGGTCTCGGACATCCGCCTCCAGCATGTGGGGATGAAGGGAGGCGTTTCACCGCCAGCCTGTAGACTTGCCCCGGCAGCCCATGTCAAAGCTGCTGCGTGGGCACCTGCACACCACCCTGGCCCCGTGTGTCCTTCCTCGCCTCTGCACCGCTGTGTGCAGAGTTGACCACGGTGCTGGTGGGGCCCCGGCTGAGGCTCTGCTGCTTGCTCCCTTGTCCTCCTCCCTTCCAGCTCCCCCGGGCCCTCAGTCCACTACCTTCCACCTCCATGTTTCTGTTTGCACATTGTCTACAAAGCCCAGGGTCTGGGGTGTCAGTCCTGCATGGCTGCCAGGAAATCCTGGGGCGGTTAACTTTATACAGAAAAAAGTCTGTATAGCTCACACTTCTGGAGGCTCAAGTTAGAGATCGAGCTGCCCCTGTGACGTGCCCATCAGGGTGGAAATGCATGTCCAGGCAGGTGCTCATATCATAATGCCAGAAGCAGAAAAAGACAAGGTGGGGTCCTCCATTCCCCTTCCAGGACACACCCCCAGTGACCTGAAGCCCTCCGCTAGGCACCCCCTTAAAGGTACACAGCAGCTCAAAACACTGCCACCCTGGGGACCAACTTTTAACAGTGGCCTTGAGGGGACCCAGAGTTGAACCATCATCCTGGGATTCCTGGGTGGAGTCCCGCCTCTGACGTGGGTCAACTGCAGGACTCGCAGCCTCGGCTTCTGCAATGACGGGCCCCTCTTAGACCTTACTGTGACAACTGGGTGAACAGATCCACGCAGAGCACGTGGTCGAGCGCCCCAGGTCAGGGTGCGACTGAGCAGAGGCGGATGGGTGGGGCCCTCCTGCAGCAGGTGCGCTTGGCTCCGCCCACAGGGGCGTGGCGAGCGTGGGGCTCCCCGTGCTGCTCCTGGGCTCCGAGCATGCCCAGATGAACAGCCGGGCCCTGGTCCTGGGGCTGCGCTCTGGCCCCTCCTCCACTCGCTTTGGCGGATGGAGGTCTCCGTGTCTCCGTGTTTGTGGAAGGTCTGGCTCCCCGAGGCCGACCCCTGGAGGGTCATCTGTCCCACGGCCAGAGGTGGGAGAACTCCCCAGGGGGAGAGCAGGCCATAGGCACCTCTGCGGAGCTAGGCGGGCCCCAGTGACAAGTGCGGAGGGGGCTGCGGGCGGGGAGGTTCCTGGAAGGCCCCCCATGGCAGGGTTTGGGTCGTAACTGCGGGTGTGTCCTCTAACGGCAGGGTTGGTCCTGTGCCGTGGTGGGAGGCTGGCCTCGCTCAGGAGGGTCTGGGCTGCAGAGTCCTGACCCAGATGGAGGCCTGTCCACCTCATTTCCACCTTCTGTCTCTGATTCTAGCTACTGAGCTGGGAATGTGCAGAAGCTAACTCTCTGATTTCTTTTTTCAACTTGAATGTACCCAGAAAAGACAGATTCGACCCTCATCATCCCCACTGGACACGGGTCCATGGACACCCAAGTGGGAATCTGCTGCGGTGTTGGCAGGGGAGGGCAGTGTGTCCTGGTGGCTTGCCTGAGAGGAACCAGAAAGCTCAGAAGCTTAGGCAGAGCCACATCACGGGGTCCCTGAGTGTGAGCTAATGAGCGAGACCTCCTCCTGCCCAGGCGCCTCCTCACCACCCTGCAGGAGAGGCCAGAAAGTGACTAGCTAGGGGCACCAGGTCAGGGACTTGGAAATGAGGGCTGGGCCACCAACTGTCACTGTCACAGGCCCGGATCTGTCAGGAGGACGGAGTCCTCTTTCTGTTCCCAAGGACACAAGCCTGGTGACACCAGCCCTCTAACTTTCGGCTCATTTGCTGTCACTTCCTATGTGACGTGGCATGGAGGAACCACCTGGCAAAGTCCACTCCGTTGTCCTCAGCCCGGCCATCAAGAGTCACATGGAAGGATGGCCCAGACCCGGGCTCACTCCGCACAGAGACATCAACGTAAAGTGCACCAAGGACCTCAGTGTAGGAGGGGGAAAACCGAGGACCGTCCGGAAGCAAACCTTGGAAATGGATCCTCAGGAACCTGGGGCCGGCAGGGGGTTCTCAACAGAGAAGCCACTAGAACAACTTGGATAGGTTGGGACTCATGCTGTTGAGAATGCAAAAGCAGGCCTCAGACTGCAAGTCACTCACGAGTCCTGAGTGTGGAAAATGACCAGAGACAGAATTCACCGAGAGCTTTTATGGCACCGGATCAAGAAGTCAAGCCATCCAGTTCAGCAAATGTCCAGACACTCTGGACGGACCCTTCACAGAGGAGAGAGGGTCATCTCCTCGGCCCACAGTGGACCCTCACCCTCCTGGTCATCACGAAAGGCCCCTGAAACTGCAGCCAGCCACGACCCGCCTTCCAGACGGCTGGAAAGACCAAGCCCAGCACGTGCCACCCAGGGCAGGGACCTGGCACCAGGCACAGGAGTGCGGGTGGCGCCCACTCGGAAAGCAGCTGACCATCTCATGATGTGACAGAGTGGGCTCCTCGGGGACTCTCCAGGGTAAGGTGACCATGTGTTCACTGGAAGGCGGGGTCACGGGTCACAGCAGTCCCCGCACAGCCATCAATGGTGGGACACGCTGGACGTCCATCACCAGGGAATGTCCCTGGGAGGGGGACGCAGTCGGGAGGAGCGCAGCCCTAACAGAGGCACCGCGATGTTCATGTCCTCCTGGAGGACGGGGCCAGGTGCCAAGGGTCTCAGTGCTGCCTGGAGCTAGGGACATCAGGGCGGTGGTTGCCTGGGGCCGGAGGACTGGGGAGGCCGAGGGCGTTTAGGGTAAGCAAGTCCGTGTGTGTGTGTGTGTGTGTGTGTGTGTGTGTGTGTGTGTGTCCCGCAGCAGGTACATGGGTGGCCTGCACTCCTTGCCCTCTCCCGGTCAGCCATCCTGACCACGTCCGAGGTCAGGACACACCCCTGGATAAAGCTGAAAAGACTGAAATGGGACACAGCAAAGTGGGCAGGACTCCCTCCCGTGTAGAGGGACCCCGGCTTTTGTGCTCTGCTCTATTTTCCAGGACATGGATCACAGTTGAAATCTTGCTTAAGGCTGGAAGTCGGCCTGGGGTGACCGTGAGGGTGGCAGCAGTGTCCCCTCTGTGGGGTGAGCGCGTCCTGTGGCCCCTGTGGGTCGGTGTGCTTCTCGGCGGCTTTCTTTCCACCCTCAGGAATCCATCCCGAGCTGGGAGGTGAGGGTCTCCTCTCAAGGCACCTGGAGAGACTTTAGGCACTTGCTCTCCGTCCCCAACTTTAATCCCCCTTCCCCTGACATCGGACCCCCGCCCCCCGCCGTCCTCCTAAATACTCTTCTCCCTGGCAGCCTCACCCCAGCCTCTCCTGAATCCGAGCAGACTGCCCAGGACAGGAGGATGTCAGTCCCCGAGGCCTGGTGAGTGCCCGGCGCCCCCGTCCCGCACAGCAGCCGGACTCCTGCACCCCACCCAGGGGGCTGAACCTCGGGTGGATACAAAGCTGCAGAACCGCACCAAACGCCGTCTTATTTTACTGAGTGTCCTGGGAGGGCTGCAGGGTCCCCAGGGAGAAGCAGAGGGGGAGGCAGCAGGGCAGGGGAGCGGACAGGTCTGGGACACCTGTTGTGTCCCTGCTCGGGAGTCTTCCAGGGTGCCTGGGGAAAGTGCCTTCTTAGGGCAGAACTGTAGGCAGAAGTCACTTTTTATCCCTGACAGAGCCGCCCAGAGGCTGTAAGGGTCTCCCGGCCCCCGCATCCTAACGCTGGTTTGCCCCTCCCTGGGTCGGGACGCGTGGCCGAGTTGTGACTCCACGGGGCTGTGGCGAGCTCAGTCAGCGGCTGAGTGGGGAGTTGACTTTATAAAATATAAATAAATCCAGAAAATGAGCTAGGCTAGCCCCGTGCCCCTCACGGTTGACAGTGCTTATCCCGCTACCGGGGAGCCTGATGCAGTGCCACCCAGCCTCCTGCGGCCTGCTGCTCGGACGATGTGACGCTGCTGTCCAGGGACCACGCTGTGTGCCCTGAAAGCCGAGGGCGTCTGGCTGGGGTGAACGGAGGAGCCCACCAGGTGCAGCGCGTGTCAGAGGGTGGCACGGAGCTGCAGGTGGGTGTGTGCGCGTGGGCATGAGTGTGAGCTGGACAGAACCGAGTCCCAGAAAGTGAAAAAAACCGAGTCACAGGAAACAGCACTCAGGTGGCATCCGGCGAGGGATCATGTCGACCGGGTCCTAAACACGAGGGCACCACGGAGGAACACGCTCCTTATCTAGTCCCCCGCGGCTTCCAGTATGGAAATTTGAACTTGTGCCATTTCCTGTGGCCCCGAGGGCTGAGGAGGGCACATCTATTTTGGATTCTTGTTTCCAAACCTCCCAATATCGTTGAGATCAACTGGCACAAACACAGCGCCTGGGTTTCTTGAACAGAAATGGCAAAGTGCGTCTATCAATGAGGCCCATGCGGACCGGGCGGAAGCCCCACCAATGGCCGCTCCATCAACTTTGGCAGATGTGTACATTATGGCTTTGATCTCCAAGGATGCTGTGTTCAGATGACATAATACGCCTTTGGTTATCTCTCCCCAAGGTAGAAGGGACGTAAGCACATATCCACTTTTGCAAGATAAAATTAGCACCTCTTTGCTGGAAGATAAACATTTTCGGCAGGAAAAGTCCTGATTAAAGTACAAAGCAGCCGAGGGGTTGAGGCTGCACCCCTTTGAGCAAAATTCCTATTTATAATAAAGGGAAATAGCATGGGTATGACATAGGCCACAGGGAGAAGCCAACCTCTCGGCCTGACAGAGTGGCTTCACTAGTGCCACTGTCCGGAAGGTTCCGCCAGGAGTTGGTTCATAAAGACCCAAACTGGGGGTTAGGGGAGGAAAGGAAAGAAGGGAGACTGTGGTGGAACCCTGGCCCAGAGCGAGGGGTTCCATAGGTCTAGACCCTTCCTGATCCCACCTCCAAGGGCCGCTGTGAACAGTGGTGTGGTTTGCTGACTGCATCAGGAGCTTGGCAAAGGGGATGGTGGGGGCAGTTTACCAAGATGATGACTCTGGAGCAGGGCTGGGTCTGCCCAGCAGGGCACCGTCCTGACATGGGCGTGGTGTGGCCACCCTTCCATTCCCCCAGGTGCTGGCTGCCCACACCTGCCTCTTGCCTTGACTCCCGAGACGCGCTCCCTGGAGGTCAGCCCCCCGGAGGGGTCAGGCCGCCTTGGCTTCTCCTGGAGCCAGTGCCCTGCTCAGCTTCCCAGGGCAGCCCAGCTGGGCCCTCAGGAAGAGCAGCTGCCTCTCATCCTGGTTCCTTCCTCCAAAACAAATAAGTACATCCTTCCATTTTTAGAGTCTGTACCCCAGAGAGAGGAGGAAGAGCCACCATGTCACCTCTGTCTTACAGTTTAGAATCGGTTTTTAATCACATCTTCCTGGTTTAGGACTTTGGCAGGATCCAACCAAAGTTGGCTTCTTGCTGGGTTCTCCTGGGCTAAAACCAAGAGCCTCCATCCCTAGGAGGAATGTCCCCACGAGTCCTCCAGTAGGAGGGCACGGGTCTCAGCACTAACCCAGCCACGGCACATCAGGAGGGCACTGGGAAGAGGGGGTGGCCTCCCCCTGCCCCTGAGAAAACCAGCATGGAGTCAACAGCAGACCCCAGGACACAAAAGGAAACCGACCGCAAGCCGATCATGGTCATGGACGTGAGCCTACTGCCCGGTCCCCTCTACTGGCTCATCTTCTGTTAATTGCTGTTTTGCTCTTTTTCTATTTTTTTATGTCTTTTCGTCTGCCCTTCTTATCATTCAGGCTTATCTTTCTTGGCTTTTAAACTATTTTCTTTTTTAAATCGGAGTGTCACTTCCCACAGGAAGGACAGAGCACATGGATTTTCGGTGTGTGTCGCGTAGCCTGGTGACTTTCACACTGTGGACACCTTGAGTGAAATACCCAGCACTCCCAGCCCCCAGAGGGTCCCCGTGAACCAGGAGGGGCCTCTCTTCTGACTTCTGGGTGAAGTTCTGGGTGTCGATCCTCCTCTCCTGGCCTCCTGTCCCCAGGCCCTCGCCCCCACCACTGCCGGGCCAGGACCTGGGTGTCCAGCTCCTGGGGGCTGCCCCTGGCCAGGGAGCACGGCGCCTGGACAGACTGAGCTGAAACAGGTGCTTGAGACAGGGGCCTCCACCTGCGTGAGTCGGCCATCAACAAGAACCGCGGGTCGCAGGGCGAGCGCGGCGACCTGGTCCCTGAGTCCCCTGTGGGGAGGCCTGGGGAGCCTGGCACCCTCTGCCAACTTGGGATCAGTCAGCAAAGGCCGGTGCACAGGGCGGCTTCCCCTGGGGACATGGCCAGCCCGGCTTTCTGCTCCTTCCTGCCTAGTGCTGGTGAAGCCTCCAGGTCACGGGTTCCCGGCCCCAGGGTCACACGAGAGCCACCTGGGAATGCCGAGGAACTCCCGATGCCTGAGCCCCACGCTCCAAGATTCCGACTCAATGAGTCGGAGGGTTTTTTGGTTTTTTTTGTCATGTTATTTATTTAATCTCCCCTGCTGGTTCTAAAGTACAGGAAAAGTTAGCATCCGTGGCTCCAGATCCCTCTCAACTCTTTGGGAAGTCACCGAGGAGCACAGGAAAGTCCTGTCATTCTGCTCTAAGTCCTGGCCACTCTGTGTGCTCTGTGGACCAGCGTCTTGACCTCCCGGGTGCTGGCCTTGCTGGGCGACCTCAGCCCTCGCCAGACCCGCTGAGGCCAACCCGCCTCCAGCCAGACTCCCCGGGCGCTAGCGCACTCCCAGAGCCGGGGTCCCTGGTTTTCTCTGCTCACTCCCTTGGCTGCCTGCCAAGGCTCGAGGGTTGGAGCCGCTGCGGCCACCCTTACATCAGCCGTCACCGCGTCACCCTCCTCTGTGTTTTAGGTTTGTTCTTAATTACCAGAAATGTTTTCTCCTCATTGTCCAAAAATAATTGACTGAACATCACTCTCACCCATAAAGCAACTCTCCCCAAAGAATTGTGATGAGTTTTTAAAAGTGTCCCATGAAGTCCTTTCCCCAGGACGGTCTGCTCAGTCTCCTCCAGCTCAGGGCGGCACCCAGGGTCACTTCCAGTGGACTTTGACCTTGGAAGGCTGCCTGGGGGAAGGTGCTTTATGTCTCCTGGGGACGTAAGTGCCACAGAAGCCCATCGAGAACCCTGAGTGCTGACGGCCTTCGACTCGGATCTGTCACCTCCAGGACCCCTTCCCAAAGAGATAACGGAAATACGGTGGGAGCTGGTGGCTGGACGTCCTGCCGCGGAGACAGAGCCACACTGTGCCGGCCTAGGGGAGGAGGGCAGCTCCGTGTCACAGGGTCACTGCTGGGGAACACAGCAGGTGGGCGCTGGGCACACACAGGGTCACTGCTGGGCACACATGCCTGTGAAGGAAACCCCCAGAGGTCAGGAGGAAGGAGGTCGGACATTGATAAGGACGGACGGCCAACAACAGGACAGCCCACAGCAACAGGACGGCCAACAGCAGCAACAACAGCAGCAACAACCGCCACCTGCCCGCAGGCCACTATTCTCCCTCGAGGTTGAATACTCAAGTTGCTGCTGTTGGTGGCGTAGAGTGGGCACTTCAAATGTAAGGACACGCTGGGACAGTGTGCCCACGTCAAGTGGCTTCCCAGTGGCTGGGGTCTGATCTGGTAATGAAGGGGGCCGGCATCAGCATCTGGGCATCTCTTGCAGAAGGGAAAATGGCCAGGGTCACTTAGCCACCTGCCCAGCAACACCCAGCTGGAGAGGCAAGAAATAAAAAGCCCAGTGAGACCCGACTCGCCCGCCAGACCACGGCCTCCTCCACTCCTCTCCAGCTTTGTTTCTTGAGGCTGCCATCCATTTAAAAAGTGAGTCACTGTCCCCAACAGGAGCCACACAGTCCTGTCTGGGTCAGTGGCCACAACAGCCCACATTTACCATGACTTCAATCCAGCTCCTAACCTTGCCCTGCCACACTGTGGACAGGGCCTCTGGGTCCAGAGAGGGCAGTTCCTCCCGGGAGGCTGGGGCACCAGGCTCTGCACCCACCCTTCCTTCTCTGTGCAGCCCCAATGACAACTGCAGGAGTGGGGACCAGAGGTGTCCCCACCTTACGGATGGGCCCACCCAGGCTGGGCAGGGCAGCGGACTGCCCAGGTGGCGGCTGGGTGGCAGCAGCACTTGGCTTCAGCTGCACCGTTACCCTGTTGCAGCCAGGGCTGCCTTGCAGCCGGCACAGGGCTGCCCTCAGCGGCTCACGCTGTCCACGCAGCCGGCACAGGGCTGCCCTCAGCGGCTCACGCTGTCCATGCAGCTGGCACAGGGCTGCCCTCAGCGGCCCCCACTGTCCCGTGCTGCTTTCTGCATTCTGCTCTTCAGCAGTGGCCTCGGTTTCCTCATCTGCAAAAATGAAGGTGTCCCCTGAGGTCTGGAGGGGGCCAAATGCGCTTTTCTGCGTACGGCTGTGGAACAGCATGAAGTGCCTCTTACCACTTGCCTCCACGGGGCTGACGGCTGCTCAGGTCAGTGCTGGGACCTTTACCAGGCCCCGGTGATGCGTGCTGACCTGCCTTCTCCTGCACCTCTGGTGTTGCCTGTGGACAGTGGGAGTCAACACCCAGTCATCAACAGGTTGGGAAGCCGTCACCAAGCTGTGGCTGCAAACCCAAGCACCCCGGAACCTCAGGGCCAGCGTGGTCACATCCCGGTGTTGACTGGCACTTCCCAGGCCTCGCCAGGAGCAGGGTTCTCTGGCCACAATCACGTCACCAACGTGAGATTCAGCTTGTTGGGCATCCTGGCAAGCGATGCTCAGAGGCATGTCTCCTATGTGTGCTGCGTTCTGTGACCCGTAGGCCGTGGCGACCCGCTCCTTACCAACGGGCAGGAAACTGCCTTCCACTTCAGCTGGGGCTGTTTTCCGAACAAGAAGAAGCAGGAGAGGCTCCCGGTCAGCTATTTCTCACAATCGCATTTGCCTAGGAGCTGTTCCATCAGGTTGTGGCTTCAGAGCCAAGAACGTGTATTTTGCCGAGTTCAGGTTGCCACTGTCTGGTCCTGACAGGTCCCAGGAGAAGTGGGTTTTACAGTTGCCCCAGCGGCCACTGCTTCCCTGAGAGCAGGAGAGTCAGGGGCCCAGGTGGGAGCATGGGGCCTCCGCTGACCCTGCACGCCTGCACCCTGCTGGGCCGTCTGGTCACCCTGCCACACAGCCCACTAAGGCAAAGAGCCGGGGAGTGGGACATGGTGCGGGTGCCCAGGAACCCCTGGCATTGCTAGTTTTCGCCTCGTCTCTAGTAGGTTCTGCTCCTGTTTGACTCTCTTTTCTATCCAAGCGCCCGGCATGAGAAGGAGCATGGCCCGTTTGGCAGTAGGACCTCGCTCTTCAGAAAGCAGCCTGTGTCACGGGACATCAGAGCATTCTAAGCCTCTCCAGAGTCTAGCCCTGACCGGCTCCAGGCTGGGAGTCACCACTCCTTTCCCCGGAAAATATTCTCCCTCTGAGCTGTTGCCCCGATCCTTCCACAGAACTGCTAATGTGCCGGCCAGTGAGCCGGCCAGTGAGCCGGCCAGTGAGCCGGCCAGTTACTTTCTAAAACCAAAGACATTCTCAGAAAACAAACCAAGCCTCGTGGACACCTTCATGGCCCGCCTGGTGTCCAGGCAAGTGGACCAGACTGTGTCCGTCTGTGAGAAGGACTTGGAAAAGCAAGTCATAGCCCATCAATGTTCGATTTTCCTACAGAAATGACATTGGAAGAAGGTCACTCAATGAATCTGAAACCCAAAGCAAGGAGATCCTTGCTTTAAATTTTTGAAGCCCCACACATCTCCTAGTCCAAACCAAAGATGATGCATGGCACTGATAATGAATTGTTTTCCCTATCTAAATATGAAAAGGATTGTATGTTATATTGACATTCAGGCTAAATCTTTCCCTTATAAGGTGTTTGACATAAATAGTTTTTATTATGGAACTCTTAAATAGAAGGGATACACACATTTCTTAAAGGTCCCAGCTGCTATTGTTATCATTGAAGACATAAAATTGGAATTCCCAACTTCCAATATCAAATTTTAGCACAAACCCTATAAAACGTGCCTTGTCAGAATGTGCCAGAATCGCTAAGCTCTCTTCTGTGGAACGGATTGCAGCTGGTGCTGCGTCCTGAAGGGCCGCGCATCCAGGGCCTGGATTCCCCGGTTCAGGCAGCAGATCCTGGGCAGTTTGCAGCCTCCTGCAGGCGGGCTGGGTGGGAGCGAGCCTGCGTCCACGGAGGCCCGGGCCATTTGATGGCGACATCAGCCTGCGAGGCCGGGGCCTGGAGATAGGACCAACCACCAGGAATGCTAGGAATGTTTTCCTGCGGACTCTGTCGAGGCGCGCAGACCGTGGGGATTCTGTCTGCAGTGACAGCCGTAACATTTGCCAGAGCCCCGGACGGCTGCAGAAATGGCATTGCCCACCCTGCGAGTCAGAAGGTAACGTTTATTTTTGTATTTTTTTCTCTCTCTCCCATATACAGACTGTAGAAAGACCACCAAGTGTGGATCATTTTTTTTCCCCCAACCATGATGTACAATTCACATTTGTTAATCAAAAAAGAGTGCCCCAGGTCATCCACCTAGGCTTTTTTTTTTTTTTCTTAAACAGGAAACGGGTTTCAGATGTTTATATGTTAAAAAGTAAGGCTACTAATCTGTTGAGCCGTTTACCAGGGCCTGGCTCACCCACGCTTACCTTTCAGTGCTCGGACCTCAGAGAAGGACACGAAGTTTTATTCTATTCTTAGTTAGAATTTAAAAAAAAAAAAAAAACAATCTTAGAATCATCACCTGCTTCTTGGGTTAAGCTCCCGCGGAGGTTAAAATAAATTAATCCAGCCGTGGCGTGTGAAGGCACGCGGGCTTGGCGGCTGTGGTGCCTGGAGGGTTTGGGATCCTCTGTCCCCACAGTTTGCAGTAGGGCCCAGAGGGCCCCTCGGTACTGTTGTGCGTCTGTACCCACAAGCAGACCTGCTGGGCGTCCCATTTAAACTAAGAAAAGAGGTGCACGTGCGTGCACTGTGATAAGGCTGCAGCCAAGGCAAGAACTCGTTTAAACACAGTTTTTATCAGATCAGCTGGAAGCTTTCCTTGGAGCTCCTAAATATCCAGTCGGCACAAGGTGACAGAGCTACGGCTTCCCGGGAGTCCCAGCCCTTGGGAGGGCTTCATCTGTGGCTTGGAAATAAAAATCTTTGTTTTATAGTGGGAATTTTTTCCCCTTGCCCCTGGGCCGTCACCGCCGGTTCCCATTTAGCACGGCAAATCCATGATATGTGTGTGTGTGTGTGTGTGTGTTTATAGTGTATTTATAGTCCAAGGATAAAGGAGTACCAGCCAGGGAGATTTTAATGCTTTTATAGTGAATTTGTTAGCATTAAAATTGTTGGCTTAAAAGACTCCTTTAAACACAGAATTCAAAGCAAAGCAGTCATATCATTTGCTTAAGCGGGATCGAAATAGCCTCTGCGTTCTAACACGCTGGTGTTTCACTAAATGCTTTCCGTCTGTGAGTTTTGCAAGGGACACAGAAGACCGTCTCTGGAAATTTTTCATCAAGGAAAGAGAGCCAGGCACAACAAATGAGCTCTTAAAACCAGCTCAGTATTATTGGGATCAGCAAGAAAAAAAAAATGTCATTTGTAAAAATGAAAACACGGATGAGAGTCCCAGACCTATGTGTAGTTCAATGAGGCAAAAATACATTGATTTGCTCTTTCATCAGAGGGTCAGAAGTGCTGGAGAAAGATCATGCAAGAGTGACAACGGATCTGCAGTGGTGTCCAAACTCCTCCGCACGAGGAGGAAGGGAAGGGAAAACAGATCTTGAAATATGTCTTTCTTTTTTCTGAATAGACTATTTTTTATTTCTTGGGGCTTTCTTTAAGCTGGGGGAGGGATTCTGAGGGCCGCCTCTCCTCCCTCAGGTGTCAGAGACTCACAGAAAAAGAAGAGTGACCAAAACTTTAGAAGAGCAAAGTGATGGGAAGTGGCCGCTGGCTGGACAGGGCAAGCCCCGGGGCAGCACAGAGGGGAGGCGGGCTCTGCCTCTACCCAGGCCAAGTGGGTCCCAGACACTGGGTGGGAACAGCGGTGACATCAGTGGTCCCTGATGTCCCCCGGGCTGGTGCCGGGGGCCTGGCTGGAGCGCCTGCTGGGTCTGCGTGTCCCCCAAGGGGGAATCTCAGAAAGGAACCTGCTTTGGGCTTTTTTAATCTTTCTGACCCCCAGAACATTAATAAACAGAAAAATGCCGCGATCTACAACTCCACGGCCTCTCCGCATCGGCTGACAGCCGGGATGTCTCCCCAGGAGCACCTGGGTGCTGTAAATCACCCGCAGTAAACACGCCGCCAGGGCAGGCTGCAGCGGGGGGCACCCTCCCACAGCCAGGTCCATAAACCAGGCGCTGGCTCTGCGCTCATAAATGTCCCCTTCACTGAGAGGCCCCTCCCGGCCGAGGGAGTCCTTCCCGGGGAGGCTCAGAGGTGGGGCCGAGGTCCGACCCTCGGTGTCTCCCCAGGTCTGGCTCCGGGAGTGGAGCCCTCGGGTGTTGACATGGTTATGAATGACTTTATGATCCTTCCAGAGGGGACAGCCTGGGGCTCGGGTTTGTAAAGGCAGCACAAGAAAACAAAGTCCAAAGGGATTGTTCCTAATGCGATGTCAGTAAAATCACAATCATAGTAAAAACAGGAACTCTATGAAACCACACAGAGAGTAGAAGTGGAAGCAGCCTTGTCCCCTTTAGAACCACGTTGGATTGAAATGTTGAGGCGATCCCCTTCCTCTGCTCCTCTTCCTCCGCTCGAC
This sequence comes from Urocitellus parryii, assembly GCF_045843805.1. Taxonomy (NCBI): domain Eukaryota; kingdom Metazoa; phylum Chordata; class Mammalia; order Rodentia; family Sciuridae; genus Urocitellus; species Urocitellus parryii. The sequence continues at coordinate 56,253,411 of NC_135545.1, forward strand.
TCCTGACGGACTGTCCCTGGGGTGTGGATGTGGGTCACTAAAACCCCTGAAGGCAGGGGAAGCAGCCGCTGGCTGCAGAATCCACTCGTCTCCTTGGCCATTTCTTTACATTCTGACGCTCTACTTTTAAAACACGAATCTCTCCTTAGAATTATCTGGCTGGGAGGAATCTTTTAAATGATCTCTCTGTCTTCAGCCAGACAGAAGGAGGGCAGGCCACGTCAACATTATAAAACAGCCGTGGGGCCGGCGCTGATGGTTCTGTTCCTCCGCCCGCCCCAGAGAGCCTGGAGCTCGGGAGAGCGGCGGGCCGGGAAGGAGACCTCGGACAGATCATCCTGCAGCCTGAAACGAAGCTGGGTCCGTGGTCACGGGTGGAGCGAATGTTTAATTTGGATCCGTCCAGCCGGGCACTATCCAGTAAAGCTGTCTAACAGGTTCCAGGCAGCGCCCGGCTTTGGAGGAGCATCTCCAACCTGGTGTTGGAAACCTGGCCGAGAGCGGTCCTGCGGTGTCACCCTCGTCACCCTCCTGCGCGGGAATTTGCTCTTGTGATGAAGGCACCCTCCCTGTCACAGAGTGTCCACCCCATGGACAAAGGGAAAGCAGCCAGGGTCCCAGGTCGCTCCTTAAACTGTTAACGGGACAGCACACGACGACAGACCGTGTTTTCAGGTTGACTCGTGAGACAGGGCAGCCTGGGACGTGGGGACTGCAGAACTCCCGCGTGTGGGGTGCTGTTTTCCCACCACGCTGACCAGGGGAGCCACTGACCCCTGCACTCAGCAGCCCTGGAACCAGCCCTAGCGGCTTGGCAGTGTCTGCACTTTGGATTTTATTTATAGGGCACCAGATGTCCATGCTCACAGGAGAAGCCCACTTGGAATATGATGTCCCTCCCCTTCCCCACACACGCTGCTTCTAGGTGTCCGAGGTCCGTGGCTGTGACAGGTCTCTCAGGCCAGTTCAGATCCGGGGTGGTGGTCTCCCCAGAGGCTGGGGAGGTGGAGGCTGGCACTCATACCCATGGGCACAGCTTCACTTACGGGCCACACTTCTTCTTTGTGTGAAATGAAGACCACTGATCGAGTGCTGAGCCCCCTCCCGACTGCGAGGCTTCTCCTCTCAGTACCAAGCCAAGCTGTGCTGAGCCGGGAGGGATGGAGGGCCGTCTCCAGCAGCCCTGCAGACACGGGGCAGGGGCGTCCGTCTGTGCTGCGGGGAGGTCTGGGCTGGGGTCAGCCCGTTCACTGTTTTGCCTTCACCCTTGAATGTGTCCTTTGAATAGAAGGCGCTTGACACCCAAGCCCATGTGTTCACTCACTATTTTCATTGTCAAATGACTGGAGCCCCTGACCCAGCAGGGAACAGCCCGCCCTGCAGACCCACCGGCTGGCCTGCCCAAGGCTCCAAGGCCAGGCTCCTCCCAAAGTAGCACCTAGGATGACCCTCCTGAGCCTGGCCCTCCCAGAGGGCCGCCAGGGAGACGACAGCCGAGCTGTTTGTTTCTCAGCGAGACCCCCTTGGTACTCAGTCCACCCCTTCCTGATGTGTTGCTGGCAAGACTCTGGGCAGCAGATGGAAGCACCTGCAAAGGCACTGACCACTACAGTGCTGCTGGGGACAGCGGGGAGGGCATCCCGCTCTGTGCAGGGTGTGCTGGGCCCACCCCAGTCCACCTGCACCCAAAGGTCCCCTCTTCTAGTGCCCCAGGGGTCACGGCTTCCTGGCAGCGGGCAGCCCTGGAGTGCATGCTGCCCTGGGTGACAGTGGCCCTCGGGTGGGCTGGAGCTGCACACAGGCAGGCCTGGCTGCTCCCGGCGCTGCGGTGGGGTGGGACGCCAGCCCCGAGGTGGAGGGGTCTGGCTCCCGGCCTTCTCACGGAATCTGCACGTCCGCCTCCAGAGAAGCCCTTCAAGATCCTTTTACACTTAACTTCTGAGGTCCTTGTCAGGCCAGGGCTGACCAGGCCTGAAGACAGAAGTTCTCACCGTGATCTGAGACTGCAGGCGGGAGGGCAAGTGTCACCGCAGCCCCCTCCCGCTGCGAGCCAAGCTGGAGGCTCCAGAGCGGCTGCCATTAATCAATACTGAGAGGAAGCCTGGCTTTCCTTCCCTGCCCGCACCAGCTCACACCTCGTGGGCATCAAAGGAGGAGCCGAGGGCTGGAAGGAGGGAGCAGCCTGCCTGGGACTGGGCAAGGGAAGGAGGTGAGAATCCTCAGGGCTGGAGGCCAGTAAGGGGAGATGGGATGGAAGATGAAAGGGGCAGAGCCCAGGGACTGCGCTCCCCACCGAGTGTGAGAGGGGACAGGCCAGCCGATGGGGTGGCGGCTTCCTCCCCTGCTGTTCCTGCTGCAGCTCCTGGCTGTCCCTGGGGTCATCGGACAGCCTTCACAGCATGGTGCCCACTGACCAGAGCCTGGGTGGCCCTGGTCTGGGTGTCGGTCCCCCAAACTCAGCATGGTTTTTTGAAACCACCGCCGAGATGGGCTCCTGAGCCTGAGCTTCTCCATCAACTCCAGGCTCATCAGGTTTGTCCTGTGACTTCCCTGTCTGTGCTCTGAAGATGCCGCACCAGGTGCGGCTCTCCAGGACCCAGAGGCCACCGCAAGTGTGCAGGGAAGCCCGGCTCCCTTGCCCCAGGCCCCAGCCTGCGCACTCTGGGTGGGCTGTCATTGGAGCAGGGACAGGCCAGCACGGGGGTACTGCCCAGCTGCCACGGCTGCTCTGGCCCTTGCTGGTCGGTCCTGGAGGAAGGCCAAGGGCCTTGTTCACCTGTGCCTCCAAAGCCGCAGCAGGGCCTGGCTGTCCAGACGGGCAGCATGAGCAGGAGCAGCCCGGACACCTTGGCCAGCAGGTGCCAGCTGCCCTGCTGGCCCTCGGCAGGAGGCTGTCTTGGTAGCGCAGCAAGACAGGAAAGGCGAAACCTGGGGAGAGTCAGTCTTGGAAGGTGAAGCCACACCTGGGCAGCCAGCGGCCACCTGCTTCCCGTAAGCCGTGAGCCTCCCTCAGGAGGGTGGCAGCTCAGGCCAACCATCTCCCCATGTCCACCACCCTTTGGGCAGGTAGGACTCTGCCCACTTACAGAGGGCTCTGATGACCTGCTCCTGAGCACACAGCTGGGAGGGCCGGAAGGGACGTCATTTAGCCAAGGTCAGCCCATCAGCCTGGCCTGCTGGTCATCAGCCTGGCTTGCTGGCCATCTCTCCAGGCCCTTGACAGAAGGGCAGTTGCTCTGCCTATTATCATTTTGACTCTTGTCAGAGGCATTTTTAAAAATTATTTTTAAAGAAACTTTGAGATCATTAAAGATTCACATGGGAGGGGAGGAGGCACAGGGGGCCCTGAGTCCCCTCCACCTACTGTCCTCAGGACAGCACCTTCCACAGCTGCCGCTCCATGTCACAACCAGGACAGGGACGCTGACCTCCACCCATGCGTTCCCCAGCCAGACGGAGCACAGGCAGCGTCCCCTCAGCCCTGTGCTCTGCTCCCTCTGGAGCCTGGTGACTGTAGAAACACCACCTGACGTCTTCCTGTTTGATATTCGCAGTGTCGCAAGCGCCCTCCTGCAGGTGGCCGATGTGCCACTGGGTCCCCTGTTGGTCCCTGCGTCTGATGCAGGAAGCTCGGATCTCTGTCACTGGAGGAGAGGATGACGCTTTCTCACAGCACCACGTGACCTTCCTGAGCTCCATCTAGAGACCGCAAAATGGCCCTAATGCTGCCACGTGCCCATGGTGCCCAGCATGAGGAATTGGAGGAGCCGCACAGCACCTGCAGTCCAGGGGGACGTGCTGGGCTACACTGCCCTGCCCTCCTGATGCCCGGACAGTCCGCCTCGCACCTCCACCCTGCCCCAGCTCTCTGGAGGCTCTGTTTCCCTGGCCCTTAATGGCCTGCCATCTTTCAACAGTTAAGAGCATCGCTAATGAGAGGTTTGAGGACAATTTGCATCACTTGACGGAGGCTGGATTTCTGGGAGGTGGATAGGTTTGAGTACTGAGGGTGAAGTCCTGGCTAATTCTGCTGACTTGAAATAACAAACAGCTTCACACCCTCCATTGTCCTGGGGCCCAGTGGAAACTGAGCAGCCCCGGAGCCCGCTAGGACTCGAGCTCTGAGTGAGCCCACCTGCCGGGCCTCCTGCTCCGCGGGACAGGGTGGCCCAGCCCCTGGTGATAAGCAAGTTCCCCTTCACTGTTCTTCTCCTCTTTCTGAATCAGTGAGAGACCGTGCCCTTTCCTGCCCTCTGGCTCAGCCCCTCTGAGGCAAGCCCAGGGCTCGGGGCTGGAATCCACCAGGCACAGCTTCCTTGGAGTCTGAGGACTCGTGCCTGCTCTGTGACTGTGCTGCAGGGTGACGTGGGCGGGCAGTCCTCTTCCACTTGCCACAGAGAGTTTCCTTTCTCGTTATTTAAGAATTAAAGTAGGTTGACTTTAAAATCATCAGCAGAGAAGCAGATGACCTTTTGGGGCAGAAGGTTCCCCCAAACCTGACGGCTTTGACCCACCTGGGAGGTGAGGTGTGGGGAACGCTGACCTAGGCGACGGGGTGGACAGAGATGGCCGCTGCCAGTCAGCACCGGAGCTGCAGGGAGCTGGCCCCTCAGGGCCACCGTCCAGCCCCCAGGTGAACATCTCCTCTCCGCTTTCCAGATGACGCCCCAAGAAGTTCTAAAAGCAAACGTGTTTATTTCAGTTGTGCAATAGGCCTCCCGTTAACTACGAAACAAAACATTCATTATAGAGAGATCAAGTTGACGTGGACGATTTTAAGAAACTATTTATTAACCAACTATAAAGCCACCATCCTGGGGTTGACTGCCTCGTGTATTTTGCTATGTATTCTCTCTCTCTCTCTCTCTCTCTCTCTCTCTCTCTCTTGAACACAGTTTGAATTATTATATATAATGTAGGACTCTGTGTTTTTCTCACTACAGTTTTATCATGACACTTTCCACTTCTCTAATTGAGAATATATATATATGTTATTGAAAACGTGAATCCTGGGGTGGGAGGGAGGGAGGGGAAGTCCGGAGGGGGAAGGCGATGCTGTCGTGAGTGGAGAACCCAGGACAAATCTCACAGGGGACGGACTGCCGAGTCTCCCGGGAGCTCTGCTGAGGCCACCCCGTTGCCAGGCACCTGGGGTCCCGCTCCTTCCCCTTCCTAGCCGTGAGCAGTGCTGGAGCGCGAGTGCTCCGACGGTCAGCGGGCGGCCTGCAGGCAGTTCTAGACCCCCGAGGAGAAGACGGGAAGACGTGGGGAGCAGCTCCGGGTTTCGAGGAGGTGCTCTTTCTGCCAAGGCGTCTCGTTCCCTGCAGGGCTCTGGCTGGGACTTGCTGGACAGGCCCCCTGGGGAGGGGAGGTGGGGGAGAGGCCAGAGCATCCTCAACATCCTTCTGATGACACGGCAGGAGTGGGGCGGCGGCCACTCCTCCTGGGGTCGGGAGAGGCTTGAGATGAGGGGGCTCCTTCTGCTGAGGGGAGAACCTTCCGGGCCCTGGGGAACTGCCGCTGTCCCCCAATGCCTGCTGGGACCCTGGCTTCAGGGGCTTGGACGTGAGGAGCCCCACACCAGTCCCAGCAACTGACCACTCCACCTGTGAGTGTGCCCAGCCCAGGTGCCATGGAAGAGCAGGGAGCACCAGCCTGCTGGTCCCTCTGTCGGGTGGAGAGCGGGCACTGAGCCGGTGGTTCCACCTGGCCCTGGGAGTCTGGCTTCCCGCTGGCCCAGGCTTATCTTTACGTTTTCTATCGGGGAGAAGCGAGCACAGGTCAGGTCGGCCATCTCACAGTGACCGGCTCAGGGCCGCTCAGCTGCTCAGGATGCCTGCTGCGCGGCCCGCAGAGCCCAGGCTGGTTCACAGCCGCTTTCAGAAGACTGAACCCTGCCTTTCTGATGGCTGTGACGATCCCGTGGGGGACGTTGGAAAACCAGGCACCTCCATGCTGTCCCCTTCAGCTCCAAAGCCACCTGTGGTCCCTCAGCCCTCGCCTCAGCTCCCTGATTTAGGGAAAGGAGGCTCCCAAGTCCCACGGGCTCAGGGCTGCACCTGGCCAGGGTGTGTGGGACGGCTGCGGTGGACCTGGGGCACCGGGGCCTGCATCCTCCTCACCACACCGTGTTGCGGGGCGCCCAGGGCAGCCCGCCCCAGCCCCCTCCTGCGGGAAGGAGTGGCCCTGGCCACCGCGGTGCGCAGGCAGCTCTGTATACAATCCTTCAAGGGCTAAATAAACGCAGTAATTCACTGAGAAAAGGCCTTTCAGGGCCACCTCTGGCTCCGAGGTCTCGGGACCTGTGGGACAAAGCCAGCATCCATCTCCCAGGGTGACGTGTTCCTGTCAACAGCCGCCCTAATGGAAACACAGTGCATGGCAGCGCCTCTCTCCTTGGCCAGGAGGGGAGGGAGGGTGCGGCAGGGTGTGCGGTGGGGGCACTGGACGCAGGGCTGGGCAGGAGGAAGAGCCCCCCCCCCCCCCCCCCCCCCCCCCCCCCGAGGCCCAGGGAGGGCGGGGGCTGCGGGCGGCCGTGGGGGAGGGGCTGCGTTCCTTTTCCTCTGTCCTGCAGCTCCCTGGAGCTCCCGGGATCACAGCCAGATGCCCCTGGAAGTCCAGATCCCTGCGAGGACTCCAGGCTGAGCACACTTCAAAGCCCTGACAGCCCGGCTGGAATGCGAGGAGCCCTGGCCTGCAAGTCCAGGCGTGGACTCCGAGGATAGCAGCGACAGGTTCCTGGCCCCGCTGGGGTCTGGTCCTGGGCCGCATGGTTCCCAAGAAGCCGTGGCAAATCCTTGTGGTCTCTCCAGGCAGTTTTTACCCATAAAATGCAGAAGAGGAAACATTAACTTCCCAGGGTTGCAGTGAGATCAAAGAGAGCAAGGAGGGCCCAGGCTCCGCGGAGGACGTTGGCTGTCACACACGGGCAAAGGAGGAGGCGTGGGCCAGCCCCGTCCAACAGAAACGTCGGTCAGGGCTCACGCGTGACCGGACGCTTTCCAACAGCCCCGGGGGGGGGGGGGGGGGTAACAGACACAGCCGAGCTGGCTTCTGAGACCTTCTCATGCACGTGAGGATGTGTCAGAATGAGCTCCGCTACCACGCACGGTTATAATGCACTCATAAAAAGCACTAAAAAATGTATGTTTGACCAAGATGACAAACATATATCATCAAACCTGCAATTAATGTAAAAAGTGTTGTTATACTTAAATACTCTTTTTTCACAAATTATTCAAATCTGGCAGGTAGTTCATACTCGGCATAACTCAGCTCAGACCAGCCACATGTCAAGTCCTCAGCACCCTCTGGCTGGGGTTACCATGTTGGACTAGCAGGTCCACCAAGGAAAGCTCCACCTCTGGGGCGGGACTTCCTGTGAGTGGGACTTCCTGTTTGGGCTTGCAGCCATCACTCACCCATTTAGGTTGGGCCATGGGGTCCTGCAGAAGTCTAGCTCCTTCGCAGGCTCCAGGCCATGGCTTCCTGAGCTGAGAGTATGTGAAACCACAGACCAGTTAGGTCGTTGACATCTTTTCAATTTAAGATCTTTAACATCTTATACATTTGTAGAGAGATTAGTTTAAAGATCTACTTGTGTGTGGGGATGCACACCTGTAATCCTAGCACCCCAGGAGGCTGAGGCAGGAGGATGGCAAGTCTGAGGCCAGCCTCAGCAACGTAGCAAGACCCTGTCTCAAAATAAAAATAAAAAGGGCTGGGGATGTGGCTCAGTGATAAAGCACCCCTGGGTTTAATCCCAAGTACCAAAAACTAAAATAAAAAAATTTAAAATCTATCTGTGGACAGATAAGCTGTGTGAGGAATTCCAGCAAAAAGGGTGTCCATTGCAATGTTTTTTATATAAGCAAATTCAAAACTGCTTACGTGTCCCACGGCAAGGGCCTAGATGGAGGTGTGACTACCGAGTGGCCCGTGAGCCAGCAGGGACCATGAACTCCAGCCTCACTGAGGTAGCTGGTGGCCTGGACAAGGTGGGTCTGTGGATGGTGCAGGGAAGCCGGATTGGGGTGTGTTCAGCTTTAGAATCCTGCTGCTCCCATTTCAAGAAAATCTGTATGGATACAAACCAAAATGCTACCTGGTCATCCTTGGCTGGTGGGGTTATGGGTGCCACTTTTGTTTCTCCATCTTTTCTAATTTTTCATAATAAACATGTATTGGTTGAGAATTAAAATTATCTGGATCCCAGTATGAACTCAGCTTTAGAGGGGGTAAGTGGAAGGGGGTGAGGAGGAGCTCTGTGTTAGTCAGACTTTTGTTGCTATGACAAAACACCTGAGGCAATCAGCTTATAAGGAGGAAAGGTTCACTTTGGCTCACACTTCCAGAGGCTCCAGTCCATGGTCAGCTGGTCTCTTGCTCTTGGGCCTTTGGGGATGGTGGGGGATCATGGTGGACCAAGCTGCTCACCTCCTGGCAGCTGGAAGCAGAGAGAGAGAGAGAGAGGAGGAGGGGCTGGGAACAAAGGGTCCCAGGGACCTACTTCCTCCAGTAGCCCACAGTTCCCACAGTTCCCACCCCCCAGGGCCCTGTCAAGCTCTGGGTCCATCCACCCAGGAGGTCAGATCTCTGAACACAGCTGCCCGGGGCGGGAGTGGGGACAACACGGGGGCTTTAGGGACACTCCAGGCCCGAGCTCCACAGGCCTCGCCCCAGACCGGCCTCCACTGGGCGTCCCGGGCTCACTCTGGCCGTGGCCTGCTAGGGCACCTGAGGGAAGAAGAGTCCTCCCCGGCCCCAGCAGAGGCCGGACAGGGTGCCGGACGCGTGTTCCTTGTGTCCATCTGAACTTCACAGACGGGAGACCACAGCCCAGAGAGGAGCCGTGCCCAGGAGGCTGCTGGGCAGGAGCCGGCGAGGGGCCTGCGGGGCCACACTCTGTGGACAGCACGTGTCGACGCAGCCTCCACACAGCCCTGGAGAGGAGGCGCCGTGTGGACCCCTGCTTACGGGGGGGAGGAGGCTGTCGGGGCCTAGGTGTGAAGGGTCCCCGGAAGCTCTGGGTGAGACGAGGCAGGAAGGACAGAGCTCCGTCCTGGTCAGGACGGCCGTGGCCCCATCAGTGAGCTGGTGCCCGTGGGGTCAGCCGGCTGGACTCTGGAGGCAGGTGGGGTGCTCGCGTCTGGCCATGGAGCCCCTGCTCGCTGATCACCGCGGGAGCTGCCTCCTCCCGCCACCCCCTCTCCCGCCACCCCCCTCTCCCGCCAGGGTGTCCGGCCTCACCCCGAGCCCCGAGGAACGGGCAGCTGTCTGTGGACCTCTAAAACCCCGAGCACGCACAGCCTGTCCCTCCTCTGAAATCGTTCTTGTCAGTGACCAATGTGACAACGACGGAGGGAGGCTGAGGACAGGGAGAGCCCACTGTCAGTCCAGGGGAGTGTCCAGGCCGGCTCCTTCCTCCCAGTGAGGAGCCGGCTCCTTCCTCGGAACCCCGCTGCCGGCTCCTTGGGGTGTGCTGCACCCACGTCTGACTCTTCTGTGCTCTCTATAGGCTCCAGCTTGCTGGACACGGAGTCGTCCCGGGGGCTCAGCGTTGGCGTCTGGCCCTTGACCCGGCCCTTGACCTACTGCAGGAGCCAGGGGAGGCTTCGGTGCTGGGCTTTGAGCTCTGATCAAAATCAGACAAGCCTCGGGGCGAGGTGGGGGGCCCTGCACTCCCTACGCTCGTGCCCGTGGCCAGCGCGTCCTCGTGGGGTGAGGGCCGGGAGAGGGCTGCTGTTGAGGCAGAGCTTCAGCCTGAGCCTTGCTATTCGCAGGAAGCCCCCTGTAGAGGGCCAGGGAGGACCCTGGACACCGCCTGGCTGGTCCCACTCTCCATTCAGGCACCGTCGCTCAGTCCCTGCTCCCAGGCCGCCGTACTGGCCAGGCTTGGAGAATACCCTGGGGCGCAGCTCTGTGGGCAGACGGTGGCCAGAGCAGCAGGCGGCCCCGAGCCCCCGTGTGCAGCACTTCACCTACCTCAGCAGCTCCCTCCTCCCCAGGGCCTCTCTGCCTATCCGCTCACCACAGGAGCCTGGACGGGGCTGGGCCTGGAGCAGGCACAGGGGCCACCCAGGGAACTCTTCCCAAGCAGCCGCAGCCGCCCTTGCTAGGTAGAAGCCGTCTGATGAGGACCAGCGCCTTCCTCGGGATGGGACAGGAGGCCTGAGCTCATGGAGAGGCACCGCCCTGGTGTGTGGGACCAGCTGGGCAGCCGGGAATCCCATGGGCTGCGTGGGGCTGGACGCGGGTCCTTGCTCGTTTGCCCTGCTCTGTTTGTGTCGTGCTGGTGAACTTGGTGAGCAGCCTGGGGTGGAAAGCTCTGCCCAGCTGTGGGTGCCGGGGGTGAGGTCCCTGTGCCAGCGGCAGGACTCCCGGGGGCAGCTGGATGCAGACCATCCCAGACCTGCCCTGCAGCAAGGCCCCGGGGAAGTCGGGGTGAGGCAGCTGAGGACCCAGCCTGAGGTCTGGGTCCCTACTGATGAGTCTCAAGGGCAGCCCCAGGGGGTCCCCGAAGCCCGAGATCCAAGGGAATTCCTGGCTTGGAGGACAGAGGAGGTGGTCGGTGGGGGGTGGGTGTTGGAGGCTCACTTCCCGCCCGTGTCCCGGCACCCCTGTGGCCTGTTGCCGCAGCCCCCTGTGGGCAGGCCACTCGCCACGGGTTCCAGCTCTCCTTGGCCGGTTAGGAGCCCGCGTGTCGGGACCTGGGTCTGAAGTCAGATCGCAGCTTTGCCACTTGCTGGTGTGATCTTGGGCAAATCCCTGGGTCAATCCGTGTGTGGCCTCAGCCTCCTCCACTGGACGCGGTACCTGGGGCCAAGCGGTCAGGGAACCCATGAGGCACTTCACGAGACTCTTCCTGCTGTGCTGCCCCGAGCAGCTGCCCGGGTGCCGCCTGTCTCTGTGCCCCTCTCACAGCGTCTTCAAGCCTGTCCTAGTTGTTGGGGTGAGGACGTGCAGAAGGGCCGGCCACAGTCTCCTGAGATGCCTCCTGCTCAGGCCAGCTCAGGTCCTGACTCCCTGGGGACAGACAGCCTGGTCCCAATTACACTCGGTACCTCCCAACTGCACTCTGAACTTCCCGGCTTCTAATTTGGGAGTAGAGTCTGGACCTCTCCAAGTTTCAGTTCTGTCCAGAGCTGGCAGGATTAGCTTCCTGGTTCAAAGGAAAAATAGCTCATTTGGTCGGGGCTTCACACGACTCGGCTGAAGAACACTTTGATGAATGACGTGTGAAGAGGTCGGGAACAGATGGATCGCATTTCCTTTCCACGTGAGTTTGGAAAGAAAAGAAGCTTGGCCTGGCCCACGGGGTGCTTGCTCCGTGGCCCCCTGGGGACCCCAAATCTGAAGGTGCTGGCCATTCTGGCGCAGCCGAGGCATCGTGGTCCACAGCTGGGGCTCAAGCCTGAGGTCTGGATTCGAGTTTCGCACTTCACAGCCTCAGGGAGGCTGGCCTCTCAGGGGCGTTTCTGCAGCTGGGAGGGCTGGATTGAGCACCCCGTCCCCGTCCCCGGGTAGTTGGGACAACAGGCTGAGTTAACTCCTGGGAGGCGGGGCGCAGGCTGGCCCTGGTAGGTGATCCACACATTGAGCTCTTATGACCCAGGAGAGCGGGAGCCCCTCCCTGGCACGGAGGCTGCCTGTTGGCACAGCTGGGTGAACCACACCTGGATTCTCCTGCAGCTCTGGAAGTCAGAGTCTGACCTGGGTCTTGCTGGGCTGAAATCAGTGCAGGCAGGGGTGGTCCCTTCTGGGGATCCAGGGGACAGTCTGTTCCCTGCCGTTTCGGGCTCCTGGTGGTACCCATTGTCCTCAGCCAGCGCTGCCGCAGCGTTCTGAAGCTGCCCTAGTGCCAGGGCCCCTCCGACTCTGTCTTCTGCCCCCCTCTTCCACCAACAAGCACTCGAGATGACACCAGACTCAGATGGGCCACCTGCCACCACCTGCCATCACCTGCCCATCCCAAGAGCCACAGCAGAGTCCCCTGTGCCAGGTCCCCGATGGCATGTGAGACACGGTGCTCGCAGGCTCGCAGGTTAGGGTGTGGCTGTCTCTGGTGGACAGGGTACTGCGGGGAAGACATGAACAGGAACTTTTCTTTCACCCCCCTGTGGTGCTGAGGATGGAACCGGGTCCCCCACGGAGCTGCCTCTCCAGCACTTTTTGTTTTTGAGTCGGGTGTAAGTGCTGAGGCTGCCCTTGGACTTGCCATCCCGCCTCTGCCTCCATGGTGGGTGGAGTTAGGGGGGAAGCGGAGCTTTTGAACCAAGGGGTTCGACTTCTGGATACCGAGGCCCAGCGGGTGATCTGGTGCTGCTGTGAGTGTCCCGGTGCAGGGACATCGGGTCCTCACACAGCTCCGTGGGGCAGGCCACCCCCCTCCGCAGCTGGGGAGCCCGAGGCTCAGGGAAGGTCAACAACTAGGTTTCTGATCAGCTTCTGCTCAGCCTCAGCCCCAGCCTCACTCTGGCCCTGGTGGCTGACCTGCACCGGCTCCGTCCACCTGCCTGCCTCCAGCTGGACAGCCCCAGTGGGCCTCGTTGGTGATGGGGGAGGAAAGAAGGGGAGGAAGGTGGGCTGGGTGCACGGTGCCCATTGTGGCTGCCCTCTTCCCCTCCTGGCCCTCACTGGCCCCTGTTGCTGGCCCGTGGTACTGTGCCCTTCCTTACGGAGTCCCACGGATCTGGGCCACGCCTTTATGAAGCCCCTTCAGTTAAAACTTCAGTTAGAGGCCGTTTATGTCCAGTTGACTGACACTGATAATGGCCACCATCAATCCCCACCGTCCACCTGCTGGGCACCCAACATGGCTGTGGGCTCCACACCGGCCCTTTGACTCCAGTCCAGCCTGGGGGTTCCTCCCAGGGCAAGGAGCCAGGTCAGGGGGTGCCTTGGCTTTAGTGACCATTGGATCCCAGGCAGTTTTAGCAATGTCCCCACCCAGGTCCCTCCAGGGCAACAGCGTCAGAGCTGGACTCCTGTGTCACCACCAGGGTGTGCCGGGGCCCCCCACCTCACGCGTTTCTTGATTCTCCTCCTCCCTTTCAGGTGGGGCCCTGTGCCATGCATCTCCTGGGGGCCTGGTCCACAGTCTAGCGCAGGGCACCTCCCTCACCACCACCTTCACTTGTCTAAAAATCTGATTTGTCGGGAAAACTGTCTGATTTCGTCACTATGTCCCTGGATCGCCAAGCCGTGCCTGGCTCAGAGGCGGCTGGGGCGCACTGTGGACGGGCGCTGGGTGCCCTTTGTGCCAACGAAGAAGCTGAGGCTCTGGCAGGTCCACGGCGGGTCCAGCTGGGCCGTGGGTGAGGACTCTGTTTCGGCTCTGCCCGTTGCAGCCGGGGCTCTTGCTCCTCTCGCTGCCTTTGTGGGTCTGAATTCTGGAGTCAGGATGCCGGCGGTTCGGCTGTGTCCGTGAAACTGTGAAGCTCGGTTCTGAGCCCCCTCCTCGTCCATCGGCCGTGGCCCGAGCATCCTTCTCTGAGGACTCCTGGGTCCGGGCTTGGCTCCCCACAGCTGTGCTCCGCGAGGTCCCCTGGGCTTGTGCAAATGGCTGATAAAAGCCCTGAGCAGGACGCGCTGGAGCCTGGAGCCTGGGCTGCCTGATAACCAGCTCCACTTTGATGTTTCCAAGTTCAGAGCGGCTGGGCCTCCTCGGCGGGCGAAACACACTTGTTTATTTTTGTCGCCGTGTAGGCCTTTGTGATTTCCCCTCCCAAGTGGGACAGCTATCATTATTGCTGTCATTACCCTATTGGAAATGTTGCTGAACGTGATCTCCCGCTCCATCCGATCCCTCCCTCCGAGGCCCGAGGAAGACCACCCAAGACGGCAGACCTTCCCTCCACCTCGTCAGTCTCAGGATGCACGTTTGCAATTTCATCTGTCTCACCCTCACACACACTCACACACACACTCACACACACCATGACACACACAAGACACACACAAGACACACAGACACACACACACATTCTCACATACACACACACTCACACACACACGATGAGCCTGGCCTTTTCCAGCTCTGCCAGCCACCCCTCACTGACAAGGTGGGTTTAGGAGTTGCCTAAATGTCCCCAAGAACTGAAGAACCGCGTGGCTTCCAAGGGAGAAGGACCGGGGAGCTGTTTCGCAAGACGCAGAGTCCCCTCTAAGCTACGTTCCAAATGCCTTAGGTCAGAAAAAGGCACAGCTAAGCCCTGCTGTCTCATAAATAGCCATAAATCACTCCCAGGCCCCGGAAGGGCAGTGCCAGAGCCGCACGGCACCCTGCCCGGAGCCTGGAGCCCGCTGCAGAGACCCGGTGCCTGGGGCCCGCAGCGCCTCGTCTCCTGCGCCATCTGTGTGGAGGGTCCTGGGTTGTCTTTTCTCCTATTCTCATGCCTTCCCTTCTAGATCAGTAAGTCCAGGTCTGACACCCACATGTTCGCACACACACGTGCACACACACGTGTACCCAGGCACACCCTCTGTGTATTTCCTTTCCTGTGTCCAGCATTTCCCTCTCTTGGTCTTTTGGAACTTGTCACCACGGGTCGGACCGTGATGAGATGCAGCGGGTGGCCTTGCCAGGGGCTCTTGCTGGTCTCCACAAACCAGCCTCCTTTCCCCCTTTCTTCAATGGCTCTCCTTGCTCTATTTTGGCTTCTTCCTTTCTTCCTCGGGCAGGAATGACTTTTTCAAACACGATCATTTCCCATCGGCATTCGGTGAGAAACCAGGGAAGAGGAATAGACCCTCGTGTCCAGCCCCTTGGTCCATAATCCAGAAGACGACGGGCTCGTTGGAGGAACAGCAGCAGAAATGACCTCGAACGTGTGAAAGGAAGCTCTTCCATCTGTGTCGAAGGAAGTGTAAGTCCCCACCACAGCGAGACGGTGACCAGGACCCCAGGACTGCCACGTGTGGGTGCAGCCCACGGAGCCCGTTTCCACGGGCGGCCACGTGGGTCAGCAGCCCCTGCGTGTGCAGCAGCAGGTGGGAATGTCATTGCCTGGCCACCACATGTCTGCCCTCCTCCATCCTCCTCCCTCCTGTCCATCAATGACTCTCCCTATTTTGGGTGTGTCTCTCAGTAGACGCCGGCGCTCGCCTCCCAGCAGCTTTCGAGCATCTCACTAGCTAGAGTTCTGGGCTCGCTTATAGGGTTTCTTCCTTAGTTAAAAATGTATATGGAGTCAATGCGCAGATCCGAGGTGTTCCGTGGTTTTGACAGCACGTTGTCATTTTAAAACTAAGTGATCAGAAATGCAAATGAACGGGGGGACCGAGAGAGAAGCCAGAAGAGCCCTTGAACACACAGAGGACAAAGCGTCGTGATGTCTACGTGGCTGCCTCGTCAGGTGGGGGACTTGGAAGGGACAATGACCTCTACAGTTGGTTTCACCAAGGGCTCTGTCCCCAGGTCGCACACCTCCTTCCGGAACCTTCATAGTCTGAATCTCAGGCAGGAAGAAACGGGTCGAAGGTGCAGCTGCTGGCCTCAGCCCTGAGGGAACCACACCGCGTTCCCCCGTGTTGCCGGGCCCTCTGGGTGCCTGCTGCGCCTGCTTCCTGGGTGCGTGTGCAGGATTCTGAGAGCTGAAAGGCGCAGCGTGTTCAAAGCTGGCACCCAGAAGGTTGGCCCTCAATGACATCTCCGGCTGTCCATCACACATCTCTCTGTCTTTGTTTTGTTAGAAAATTGGGTTGGAAAGAACCAACTACGTCGAATCAAGAAGTTTTGGTTCTTAAGGGAAAACTGTCATCTCCCCCTACGGCTCCTCTGCCAGCACCAGGGAAACGCCTCGCCGGCAGCCCCGCGCTCCTTCGGATCCTTTGATTACTACATGATTGCAGCCTCCACTCAATCTGGGACTAAGAAATAGAAAGAAAACAGAAATTCTTGAGTCCTTTCCAGATACTGAATCCGACACCACTGTTCGCCTCTCGGATCTGGCAAGACCTACAGAACCAGTGACCGAGAAGGGTAAACATGTTTAGGTAAACACTCTGCGCACTGATTCACGATCCGGGCACATCAGCTAGCGTTCAGCCCCACTCACCGCAGCGTCCCGACGTCATCAGGAATGTAACTTCTTAGGAAAACTAAGAAAGTCTGTTTTTAGCCCAGACATGCAATTAGGGGAATTAGTAACGCGATCCGTCATCCTCGGGAGCCGCGATACGGCGGCGAGAAATCCCGGGCGACCCTTTACAAAGGCGTCCTTGCAGCCCACGCGGAGTCCGCTGGGCTTCCACTCAGGGCAGTGGGGGCGCACAGGGAAAGGAGGGCGCAGGAAGCCGCCGCCCCGTGCCGCCCGCACGCAGGGGGGCAGCGGGGACGGCAGGAAGCGGCTCTGTTCCGGGAAGCCCGAGGCTCCTCTGGAACGCAGGGGCTCAGGCCGAGCTGCCCGGGTTCACAGTGCCAGGAGCCGAGGATTCTCTGGGACTGGTCTTGGGAGAGCGGAGAGAGGCTCCACCTCCTCTCCTCTGAGGGACCTTGGCAGAGCCCATTTCTGGGAGCTCCAGGTGGGCCCGGCTTCTGGGAGCTGGACCCTCGACAGCAGGCTCCCTTCTCCCTGGTGGGCTGCTCCCGCACGGGAGGGTGTTGAGCTGCACCCCTGGGCCCCCCTCGCTAGACGCCAGGACACCCCTTGGTGGGGACGACCCAGAGGCCTCCAGACACTGGCGCAGGCCGCGGGGGACGGACGCCCTCCAGTGAGAGCCATCATTGCCCCTGGAGTCGCTGCTCTACAGATGTGGGGCTGAGGTCCAGAGGGGGACTGGAGCCAGACCAGGAGCCCGGCTCACAGGGGAGGCAGCGGCTTGGGGCAGGGACACACGGGCCCCAGGGATCGAGGCCCAGGCCTGCCACTCACTTCCTGTGAAGTCTGGTCAAGGTTCTCAGCCTCCCTGAGGACCTCCCCACAGGCCAGTAGGATGGACGTGCCGCCCGGGTGACGGGGAGGGTCCGCGACTCGCAGTAGGCAGGACACTTCCCACCCACGCTGAGCAGCACCGGCCTCAGCACAAGTGACCCGTCCCCAGATAGGTCTCTGGACAGAAAGTCCCCGCGTGGGGAGCAGGTCCACGGCGCCATTCTGGGGCCGACGCCGTGTTCAAGTCCTGGCTGGGCCATCAGGGAGACGGGCAAAGGCCGCGAGCGTTCTGCCCCAGGTCCTCCTCTTCAAAGCTGGGTGAGACAGCTCCAGTGACGTGGAGGGGCCCGAGGGGACCGTCTTCTAGGGGGACAGGTGTGCGGGCTCAGGGTCTTGGCCCTGGCCACCTCATGGCTGAGCACAGGGCAGGAGGCCAGGGGCAGAGAGCCAGGGGCTGGGACCCACCTTGCCCTCAAGGGCACGCAAGGTCTCACCTCCTGCCAGCAGTGCCTCGGGCTGGGGACCAGGTCCCTGGCAGGTGTGCCTTCTGGACGCAGGCCCCACAGGAGTCTCAGCACTGCGTTCTCACCATCCCCCCAGGACAGCCAAACCAAGGAACAAGCGCAGAACTCCCACTTTCCGCAACGGGCGGAGCTGCTTAGACGTCATTACTGCTAGGCTGGTGTTGGGCTGCTGGGGCAGCAGGCATGTTGCCGGTGTTGGTGGTGACATCGTGTGGTGGGAAGTGCTGAGGATGATGGTGTTGGTGATGACCTCATGTGGTTGGTGGGAAGTGCTGAGGATGATGGTGTTGGTGATGGTGATGTTATTGGTGATGTTGGTGGTGTTGAGGATGGTGATGTTGGTGATGGTGGTGTTGGTGGTGACATTGTGTGGTGGGTAGTGCTGAGGATGATGGTGTTGGTGATGGTGGTGTTGGTGATGACATCGTGTGGTTCGTGGGTAGAGTTGAGGATGATGGTGTCGGTGTGCTTGGTGTTGGCGGTGACATGTGTGTGGTTGGTGGTGTTGAGGATGACGGTGTTGGTGTTGGTGATGGTGATGTTACTGGTGGTGCTGTTGGTAGGGTTGGTACCAATAGTGCTGGTGTTGGTGATGTTGGTGGTGGTGATGGTGTTGGTGATGTTGTTGGTGGTGATGGTGTTGGTGATGTTGTTGGTGGTGATGGTGTTGGTGATGTTGTTGGTGGTGATGGTGTTGTTGGTGGTGTTGGTGGTGTTGTTGGTGGTGATGGTGATGTTGTTGGTGGTGATGGTGTTGGTGATGTTGTTGGTGGTGATGGTGTTGGTGATGTTGGTAGTGATGGTGTTGGTGATGTTGTTGGTGGTGATGGTGTTGGTGATGTTGTTGGTGGTGATGGTGTTGGTGGTGGTGTTGGTGGTGATGGTGATGTTGTTGGTGGTGATGGTGTTGGTGATGTTGTTGGTGGTGATGGTGTTGGTGATGTTGGTGGTGATGGTGTTGGTGATGTTGGTAGTGATGGTGTTGGTGATGTTGTTGGTGGTGATGGTGTTGGTGATGTTGTTGGTGGTGATGGTGTTGGTGATGTTGGTGGTGATGGTGTTGGTGATGTTGGTGGTGATGGTGTTGGTGATGTTGTTGGTGGTGATGGTGTTGGTGATGTTGTTGGTGGTGATGGTGTTGTTGTTGTTGTTGGTGATGGTGTTGTTGTTGTTGGTGGTGTGGGTGATGTTGTTGGTGGTGATGGTGTTGGTGATGTTGTTGGTGGTGATGGTGTTGGTGATGTTGTTGGTGGTGATGGTGTTGGTGTTGTTGTTGTTGGTGATGGTGTTGTTGTTGGTGGTGGTGTGGGTGATGTTGTTGGTGGTGATGGTGTTGGTGATGTTGTTGGTGGTGATGGTGTTGGTGATGTGGGTGATGTTGTTGGTGGTGATGGTTTGGTGATGTTGTTGGTGGTGATGGTGTTGGTGATGTTGGTGGTGATGGTGTTGGTGATGTTGGTAGTGATGGTGTTGGTGATGTTGTTGGTGGTGATGGTGTTGGTGATGTTGGTGGTGATGGTGTTGGTAATGTTGGTGGTGATGGTGTTGGTGATGTTGTTGGTAGTGATGGTGTTGGTGATGTTGATGGTGGTGATGGTGTTGGTGATGTTGTTGGTGGTGATGGTGTTGGTGATGTTGTTGGTGGTGATGGTGTTGGTGATGTTGTTGGTAGTGATGGTGTTGGTGATGTTGTTGGTGGTGATGGTGTTGGTGATGTTGTTGGTGGTGATGGTGTTGGTGATGTTGTTGGTAGTGATGGTGTTGGTGATGTTGTTGGTGGTGATGGTGTTGGTGATGTTGTTGGTGGTGATGGTGTTGGTGATGGTGTTGGTGGTGATGGTGTTGATGGTGTTGGTTTTAAATGGCATTGTTCTTGGTACTGGTGTTGGTAATGTTAGTGTTAGTGGGATGGTGGTGGTAATGGTGGTAAGGGTGAGGGCTGGGGAGAGGCATGGACACCTGACTCCTGCGGCCAGTTGCACACAAAGGTAGCTTAGCTGCTGGCCTGACTGAGGGCTACTCCCCCCACACTTTAGAGCCCATGCACCTGCCTATCCCACTGCACCCCTGGCTCTGTGCAGAAGCCTTCCTGGGTCTCCCCGCCTTCCTTACCCCTCCCTCTGAATTCTAATTGGTGAGGACAGTCACACAATGGCACATGTCCTGGTCTTCCCTGGCTTGTTCTTGTTGGCACTTCTGGCACCTCCTAGCTGCAGGCCCGTGCGGCCAGGACCTGGGGAGGGGCCGAGAGCCATCTGTTGGCCTGGTTCACTGTCCCTCCCAGAACCCAGTGGGGTGGGCAGAGCCACACTCACCAGTCTGTCCACGAAGCTGCAGAGGCTCAGCAAGAGTCCAGCCACTAGACCTGCCCCAGGACAGGGCCAGGCCGTGGGCTGCCCTACCCCGCCTCCCTGAGAGGGCTCCGTTGGCGGGGAGTGTGGCTGGGCTCCACCAGGCTGGGCTGATGGGCTGGTGTAGGGCGTGACTTCCCTAGCGGGGGCCCCCTGAGTCAGCTGCCCATCCTGCAGATGGGGACCCTGGGGTGTGCGTGGGTGGGGGGCTCAGCCGGTTCCCCTCCAGCTGCACCTCCAGAGAGCAGGTCCCGCTGCCTGCGTCGGCCTTTCCCAGGGGGCTGGATGAGAGGATGTCACTCACCCCAGAGGAGACAGGAAGCTGGGGAAACGGCGGTTTGGAAACTAAAATCGGAGTCATCTTGAGGGACAGATCCTACGGCGTGTCTATGGCCTTCTGAACCAGGGCGCCACGTTGGGTGTGCTTGACCCTCAGTCCTGTGCGAGGTCTCATGGGCGGGCAGCACGTTCCCTTCTCTCTGTCTTTCTGCTCCTCTGCAGTGGAAGATGGCAAGTCCCCTTCTCTGGCACCAACCCTTTCTTGCTGTGTCTCAGCGAGAGCGGTGCCGACGGGGACCACAGAAACTCCCCCAGAGCAGCCGCGCTCGCTGGGTGGCAAATTTCTCCACGACCACAAACATCCTTCTCCCGGAGGCCCCGCGTCGCTTCCTCAATCAGGGCAGGGCAGTGCCTCTGTCCCTGCTGTCCCCTGCCAACAGACAGGAACGCTGCTCTTGGCACCACTTTTCCCCCAAACCTGGCGGTTCGTGGGTCCTGGGGGTGGGATTCTCCCCTCTGTTTGCAGAGGCGCCAAGGCGAGGCGCAGCCCCAACAGGCCTGGACTCTGAGCAGAGGCCAGCGCACCTGTGAAGAGGAGGCCTGTCCCACTCGGCCCCCATCCCTCCCTCTTGCCCTCGGCTTTGGGAGCCATCGGTGCCATCTGACGAGAGTGGATCCACCCAGGCAGGAGAAGGGACCTAGTGTCGAGGACCCTGTGGCACCACTCCAGGGAAGCTGTGTGCAGTAGGAAAGTGGGACGGAGCCTCCAGCAGCCCCCAGGGAGCCACCTTGTCCTGGGGACAATGCCCAGGCCACCCGCGGGAATAAGAAGCACAGTTTTGTGGCTCCTGCACCTGCCCTTGGCCTCTGTCCTGACTCTCTTTTCAACATTCATAAAACTTCAACCTACAGGAAAGTTGTACATGAGGATGCGTCCAACCCTCAGAGCCACGTCCAACCCCACAGAGCCACGTCCACAATGCAGCCACCTGTGAGGGCTGCTTCGTCCCCTTCCTCCTCGCTGCTCCCTTTTCTTCCTCCCTCCTCCTCCTCCCTCCCTCCTCCTCCTCCCTCCCCCTTCCTCTGTTCCTCCTTGGGAAGTGCTGCTCCGTGCCTTGCAGATGACCTCACCTGGGCTGTGCTCCTGGTGACACGGGGACCGTGCTGTGTTCTCAGGCTTTTCCTGGGAAGCGCAGGACATGGCCCTGTGCCCGTGCTTCAGGCACTTCTGGAGCCAGCCGTGGGAGCCGGCCAGCCTGGACCCTGCACCACAGCCAACAGCAAGTTGTTGGGCTCAGGCCTCGGTTTCTGCTCCTATACAGTGGACACGAAATGGCCCTCACTCAGAGGTCGCTGGGGGCCAGAGGGTGTGAGGCTGGCAGCCATGCGGTGACAGGCCCGGGGGACCTGCCGTGCTGATGGACGCCCCACAGATCAGTCACTGCCACAGCTCTGGGGCCTTCTGTCCCCTTTGGCCATGGACTCTCGGGCCATGATGTGGCCCTTCCTCTGCCCCAGACCTCCCCCAGAGGGGAAGGGGCTCAGGCGGTGGCCAGGGGATGTTGACGCCTTCAGGGATGGTGGGGCCAGCGTCTCTGGGCAGTGCAGACCCTCCTGGAGGCTGGCCAGCTGGACATGTGGCCCCTAGGCAGCGTCCTCTCCCTCCTCTGCCCCGGGCTCCAGGCTCCTGACCCCAGGCTGCTCCTCACTCAGACGAGCCCTTCCTTAGCAGCCCAGAGAGGAGCCATCACTGCAGGGGCCACTTTACTGTTGCTGTGAGTCCTCTTGCTGGCAGGCAGGGACAAGCTGGACACAGATGGCCCCGGAAGCCCACCCTCCCCAGCCCCCTGGAGCCCCAGGCACGTGGCGCTGGGGCCCCAACCACAGGAAGGAGGCTCTGACCAGAGTTCCAAGCAGTCTTTTGGCCAAAGGCTGATGGCTAGGAAACCAGAGCCATGCGGCCCGGCCTTGAAGAGCTACGCAGCAGTCTCTGGGCTGGAGCGGAGGGCTTCCGGAACCTTCTCTGCACGCAGAGGCCTGCAAGGCTGTGGCTGAACTCACGTGAGGTCTCACTTACAGGATAACTTAGGCTTTCAGAGAACCCAGAGCCCAAACCACGTCTTTCCCAAGGAAACCCGACCTTGACCCAGAGGACCCTGCAACCCGACCTTGACCCAGAGGACCCTGCAACCCGACCTTGACCCAGAGGACCCTGCAACCCGACCTTGACCCAGAGGACCCGCCCCGCCGACTGGTATTGCTCCAGGCTGAGCCCAGGGTGGAATTTTCTGTAGCTGGTAGATCCTGGAATGTCAGAGCTGGATGGAGGTCGGAGGCCACCTTGGAACTTCCACTGACATTTACAGCATTCCTGCTGGGTGAGGGCTCTGACCTAAGCGTGTGGGATGCCTTGTCTCCATGAAACCTCCCACGTCCCCCGAGCTGTGCTGTCCCACTGAGGGACGCGTGCACGTGGGTACCCGACAGGCACGCACCCTTGCTGCCGCTCTGGCCTGTCTTCACTGCTGTGTAGTCTTCCACCAAGGGATCTCCTGGCGCAGGCTGGCGCGTCCCTTCCTGCCGAGGGCCCTTGGCAGGCCTCCAGCGAGCGGCCGTGCAAGGGGGTTGCATGGTCTCGGGGGCACACATGTTGGCCTTCCTGTTGTGTGTGTCCCTGGGAGCAGCACTGCCGGGTCACCCAGCAGCCCGATGTCCGGCTTGAGCAGATACAGCCAGACCTTTTTCCAAAAGGGAAGTTCACACTCCCACGCGCGGGCGGCCGCTCACATCCTTGCCAACGTTTAAATTTAGACGAGCTGGTGGGCGACGGCGCACGAGCATTTAAAAATATTAAACAGCTTCCCAGCTCTTGTCACTTCTCCCTCCTTGAAGACATTTTCCTTAATCTCCCTCCTTCCCCAGCCCCCGACTGGCACGCAAAGCCAGAGGCCAGACTCCTTCGTTGGCTGCTGCCCCGCCAGGGCCTGGGTGAAGGAGACCCAGAGCCGCGGTCCTCATAGGGAGGGCTGGGAGGGCGTCGGAGCCCAACTTGAATGCCGCCTGCGGGAAGGAGCCAGCAGCCCCTCCCCCCTGCCCCCCTTCTTCTGCAGCTGGGGTGCATCCTGTGGAGGCCGGCTGCTCACGAAGCCCACGCACACACCCTGGGACCCTGGGTCATGGTGTGACAATCCTAAGACACCAGGGCTTCGCGGTTACCCCAGGCTTCTCGGCACCCACGGAGGCTCCGGGCCAGGCCCAGCTGAGCAGGGGCTGAGGTGGCGGGCACCTGGGACTGGATGGAGCCCGACCTTACACATGATCCCACCAGCCTCAGGCGCATTAAGACGGAACTTGCCGAGGCACAGCCCTCTCCGTGGGTGGCCTGAAGTGCAGACCCTCCCCCCAGGCCACCCACATGTTGGGGAGGTGGGGCAGGGGGGACACGGCAGGCGGAGCTGCCTGAGGATGGGCACCTGGCGGTGGTCGCTCAGAGACAGGGGAGGGTGCCCACCGTCCTCCCTCCCCTGCTGCTCCCTGCAGGCCGGCACCCACTTGTTCCTCCCCGGGGCCAGGTGACAGGAAAGAACATTCCCGGTCAAACCGAGTGCCCTGCCACCTCAGGCCATCAACAGGACCGTCCTACGCTCCTGTTCCTGCAGGCACCACCTGGGCTCAGCCCCAGGGCACTGCCCGACTCACCCAGTGACACCCCCGACTCACCCAGTGACACCCGTGTCACTTGCTGTGGAATGGAAGGAGCAGAAAGCAGCAGGCGGTGGCCTGGGGCCAGGGAGGGCTGTGGTGAGGCACCCAGCAGGGGCCCAAAGACTCAGGGTCAAAGGGAGCGCGCCCTGCAGACCTGAGGCAGGCGGAGACCACGGGGAGCAGCCCCCTGCCTGCACTTGACCTTTGCTGAGAAGGGAGAGCGGAGTGTTCACCTTGATACATAAAATAAAATGAAAATGAAAATGATAAATAAAACAAAGTGAAACAGGAAACGGGACCATGTGGGCGATGACAATGGCGTTAGCTTGGTCATGGTGACAGTTTCCCAATGTTTGTGTCTGTCAAACGTGGTGTGTGCCCCTTGAACATGCCATCGACACAGGCAGACGTGGTTCAGAGTGGACCCAGGACTCCAGAAATCCAGATTTTGTGCCTTTAGGCACAAAAGTCCTTGGTCACAAGATGGTTTTCTGGCTGATGTGGATTTTGAAAATCCTGACATTGGACGTCCAAACAGCCCAGTGAGCTCCCCTGCCTTCGACGTGCTGGACACCCATCTGTGGAGGATGCGGAACACAGAGGGACCTGCGGCCACCTCCCTTCTCCTGGGGCAGCCGGCTGCCCGGGCGCTGTACTGTTCCTGCTGCTCTGGAGCCCAGTGGATGTGGCTCGGGACAGTTAATCAGTCCCCTATTGGGGCCGCCGACCTCCCGGAAGACAGCCCGCAGTGATTTACTCGGGGCCACTGGGGGCTGGCCCAGTCGGGGTGGAAGTCTTCTTTGTGATCAATTAATGGCCCTCTTCCCATTTTGTCATTTGTTTCAAATGATGTAAAGAAAGAGAGCGCACATTTGTATGTTTTCGTTTACTGAGCCGATGCCCCACTGCCAAGCCGCGGAACACTTCATTCCCAAGATCCTGAAGGAGTATCTGTTAACCCTGTTAAAACTGGTCATGAAGCTTGGCTCTTACGGGATTCTTCTGACTCACTTTGGCTTGTGCTGAGTCTGAGTCGGAAACACCGTGGAGACTCCTTCTCCCCCGTCCGATGCCGGCCACGACCGCGGCACCCTGACCCTGTGGTTCCGATCGGCAGGTCCGCCTTGCCCAAGATGACTTTGTGTATTTAATATGCAAAAGTATCAAGCTGATGACATACTGCTCGAGGGGCATTCACGCTGAAATAATTGACATCATCAAAAGTGAAATTCACAGGGAGGGAATATATATATATGTACACACACACTCCCACACACACACACTCACACACACTCACATACACACACACACACACTCCCACACTCACACACACACACTCACACACACACACACTCCCACACTTACACACACACACTCACACACACACACACTCACACACTTGCACACACATATGTACTAGAGGTTGAACCCAGAGACATTTTACCACTGAGCCACACTCCCAGTCTTTTTAAAACTATTTACTTTGAGGCAGGGTCCCACTAAGTGGCTCAGGGCCTTGCTAACTTGGTGAGGCTGGCCTTGAACTTGCGACCCCCTGCCTCAGTCTCACGGGCTTTTCCACACTGCTACCAGGCGACACTAGACCGTGCTGCAAGGCGCAGGAAGGGTGACCTGCGTGTGGTGGCATTAAAAGGCTTGCTGGCTCCTAACATGCACGAGACATAAGGGCTCGCGCGAGAGCCGGCCTGTGTGTCCTCCCTGGGACGGAGCCTCGGGTTCTTCTAGGAGAAACTGGGCACCAGGCAGAATGTCTCAGTTCCCGCCTTGAGGAGGACGCCGCTGAGAAGCTACGTGGCTCCTCTCAGCGCACGCTCGCCTCACTTTGGCAAGCAGGTCTTAATTGCATCTGAAAACGAAGATTCTGACATCTTTAGAGACTTAGTGGAGGCGACTTTTCCCCTGAAGACTTCCTTTTTAATCTCGTTCAGCTTTTCATCAGAGAGAGCGAGACAGAATTCAAAGCTTTAGAATTAGAGATCGAAAAAACACCAGATGATGGGTCCCAAAGCCTTGCAGCTTCTATTTCCCTGAAAATTTCCAGAAAGGGTTTCTTCCTTTCTGCAGGATGCAGCGTTCTCTTTAGCTTCCCCACAAATCCTGAAATTCCTTTGTTTAAAACAAAACAAAACAAAACTTGTGGCTTTTCTCAAAATGACAAACCAAACATGCAGAATCTAAAATTCCCAAAACACAGCCCAGGCCATAAACCTTTCTGACTCAACAAGCAGATTTTATGGAGACCCCAGTAAAACCCCAGGATGGCAGTAAATAAATCGCAGGCTGCCTCTCCCTACAGCTGCGCCTCGGGGACCTCAAGCCTCCAAAGGGAGGGCGGGCCCAGCTCACCATGGTTTTGGGGTCTGGGCACAAAACCCCAGAACAGCTCAGCTCCCAGATGACTGCCAGAGAGGCCCAGCCAGTGAGGCCCAGGTGGAGGCCGGGAGGGTCATCCCCCAGCCTGTGCCCCGCTCAGCCCTCAAACAGGTGTGCAGCATTTGGAATAAACGAGGGAAGAAAGAGCAAGTGCACGCGCCCAGCAAGATGCAGCGGTGCCGGTGAAAGGGCATCGGGAGAAACTGAGGCTCAGGGAGAGGGCGCTGCGGCTGGTGCCCTGCACCCAGTGCCTTTAGCAGACAGCGCAGTTTCACTCTGTGTGGGGGTCTCGGGGGAGTTGCCCTGAGGAACGCCAAGCCCTAGGTCTCGCCTGACTCGGCCCCTCCACGTTCTGACACTGCGCAGGCCCCTTGACCTCACTGAGTTGTAAGTTCTTCATCAAAACATGGGGTGCTGCCCTGCTTCCAGCCCCCTTTCTGGGGATCATTGAGGAGACAAGAACAGACTGGAGGGGAAGCACACTCTGCCGGGTGGACGCGGGCGCACGGGCCGTCTGCTCCTGTGGCCGGGGCTCTGCTCTCTTTCCCAGTGCCCGGGAGCTGGGTGCTGGGGAGCAGGAGCAGAGGCAGCAGCTGGGCAGCCCGTCCCCTGAGGCCTGCTGGGGGCTGTGCCCTCCCTCGATGGTGGGGCACTTCCTCTGCAAGGGTCCTGGCGTGGCCCTGGGGGTTCTGGGAATTCCTGGGCCAGCAGATGGCCGTCCATGGGGAGCAGACCCTGGGCACCAGAGTGCATTGACCAAGTCTGAATTCAAACCTTCCCTTGCACACCAGGGACACACTCTGGCACACTCACATGCACAGGTCACATACCCGTGCACACTCCTCCACACTGACACATGCATGCTATACACACTCACGCGTGTGCACACCTCAGACCTCCCCGCACCCCGCATCTGCCCTGAATCTTGTGTGTACCACAAACCACACCAGGCAGTTCTGGTGCCCTGCCACCTGGCCAGGAGCTCCCGGGCAGACACCAGGCGTCGTGCACCTTGCTGATGGCACACACAGCAGACAGCCGGGGCCCGCTCCCGCCCAGCACAGCTGCCCCCCTTGGTTTCCACCTCTGCCCAGCCTGGAGGGCGCCCTGCAGGCAGCAGCCCAGCACCTGGCTATGAAGGAGGCCACGCTTCTCCTCCAGGGTCCTGTGGCCCCGAGTCCTTCCCGGTCCCCTCCGGTGGCTTGGTGGGGCACTGGGGTCACACCGTCATCTCAGCCATGCCTGAGTGCCTATGGGGTCAGCAGAGAGTCACTGGAGCTCACATCCATGGTGGGCACCATCGCCGAGGCTACAGGTGACCCAGCTGCCACTGTCCTTCCTGTCACCTTTATGGAGCCCCTGGGGGTCCGTCAGATTCAGGCTGGGAGGGGGAAGGAGGCTGGGAGGGGAAGGACTGGGGGGTCCTGCCTCCATTCGCACTCGGCCCCACTGCCCAGGCTTGCTCATCTGGACCTCAGACCGCATCCTGGACCTCACCCAAGGCTGGGCTTTCCTTCTCAGGGCTCAGCGTGGGCTGGGGTCTCGTGTTCCTGCAGTCTTTGGTCCATGCTTGTCTCCCTTCCTGGGGCCCAGGCTCACCCCCCTGGGGTGAGGGCAGGGCTGGCACTTGCTGGGCACTTTGCACCAGGGCCCCTGACGGAAGGTGCTGCGGAGGTGCCTAGCCAGTCCAACCCGCCAGCACCGCAGTTCCTGCTGCTGCCCCTGCTGGACACACCCCTGCTTCTAGCAGGGAGGGACAGACTTGCCAAGGGTCCCCTGCGCTGTGCTGAGCATGTGGGGCGCACATCAGAGTGGGCGGAGGCAGAGTGGGCTGGTCTCCCACCCGCAGGGCTCCTTTCGTGAGCTCCACCCCAGGTGCCACCTGACCCCGGGGAGCAGTCTCCTTTTCCACCTTCTTGTTCACGGGGGGCCAGGATCCTGGGAGGCACGGGCCTGGCCCGGGGTACGCAGCGAGGGAGCTGACGTCTGGCAGTGAGAGGCCGGCTGCACAGCACGCTGCCCGGCCATCCTGTCCACAGGCGCCTGGCTCTGTGGCTGTCAGGCAGCTGACTGTCCAGTTACTTGGCACCAGCCCTGCAGGATGTGGGTCTCTCCATCATGCCCAGGCTCCAGGCAGCAGGCTGGGAGAGAACAGGAGCAGCCAGAGTCAGGAGCTCAGTGACAATTATCTTGTCATTGCCGGAGACACAGACTTATGAATGGCCCCGTCCTGGAGCAGCGTGGGCTGAGGGGAAGCTGAGGTCCATAGCCCAGCCACAGAGTAACTCCGCCCCTGCCCAGCTCCTGGAGAGCTGCAGCTCTAAAACACCCGTGCCCCAGGCTCTGTCCACGGGCGCCCTTGGCCCCACGGGGTACGCAGCGAGGACCCTCAGGTCAGGGAGGGAGGCTGCTTGCTCCCCAGGACTGAGCTGCTCACCAGGGGCTGGGGGTGGGGGGCTTCAGATGGCTTCACCCACCCTTGCTCAACCGGGGGGTTCAGAACAGTTTGTAAATGTTGACCAAGGAGCTCCTTGTCTGCCCGGGAGCTCCTGGCCAGGAGCTGAGCACCTGCCACAAGCCCAGGAGGGTCCTGAGTGCTGGGGCCACTAGGCAAACAGGACAAAGGCACTTAACTCACAAGCTCACAGTCCATCTGGGGCTGGGGGACAGAACCTTAACAAAGAAGCCAGGAAATCTCAGGCGGTGGATGTGGCTGGGGGTGTGAAGGAGGGAGATACGGGGAGGGCCAGGAAGGACGGGTCAGTGAAGGTCAGTGTCTGTGTGTGGGGGTGAGCGTGCCAGGCTGGGGAGTAGGCGAAGGCCCCTGGGGCTGGAGCCGTGTGGACAGGGGAAGATGGCGCAGGGCTGGGGGCCAGGGAAGGCCCACGTTCTCTAGGGTGGACAACACGCCAGGAGGGCTGGAGGTGGGGGGAGCCAGAGACCACAGGGGGCTTCAGAGCGGCTGGCCTGGTGCCGTGGTGTCCCGGGAGTCCACGCTCCGTGCTGTGTGGACAGTGTGCACAGATGTGTGCTCACAGCAGCACTGGGTGGTCACCTTACAGTTCCCGTGGGTCAGGGGTCCAGGCACAGCTCCACCGGGTTCTCTGCAAGGCTCTGAACACAGCGAGGGCCGGGGCTGGGTCTCGTCAGGACACTGACTGCGGCAGACCCCTCCCGGCCCCTGGTGGGGGCAGAGTTCAGCCCCCTCAGGCGCAAGGCGGAAGCTGCAGGGTGGACTTCTGCTAGCTGCTCACCAGGGTTTCTCCCGGCCACCAGGAAGAAGTCTCAGTCCTCCTGGCCACTGGCTCTGTCATGGCCAGCAAGGCCAGTAAGGACAGGGGCAGCAATGCTGGGCACCCCCAGCCTGTGGCCACCTTTGTCCTGTAGAGCTTTGCTGTGGTTCGAGGCTGGAAGCAGTTCCAGGTGAGGGGGTCGCACCAGGGCCAGAACACAAGCTGGTGGTTGCTCCTGAGTCTGCCGTCCAGGGTGGTGTCTGTGGCCCTGGGAGGAGAGGACACTTTTGCTAAATATGTTGAATTTCCTTCAAGAAACAGCACGCAGTGTGGCAAAGCTTTCCATCAGGGGAGAGCGCTGGAGGAGGGGGAGCCAGCTGGGGCTGGGAGGACAGGCATTAAGACAGGGCAGGGAGCAGCCAGAGGGCCCAGGTCCAGCGTCTCACGGGAGGTGGCGTCCACTATCCCTGATACCTCCTGCTGTGTCACAAGCAGCCCCCCACCTCAGTGGCTTCACATCTGGAGTTCCCTTTAGGATCTGTCACCCTGACAGGCTGCTCTGGCATGTGGAGGCTGAGGTTGGCAGGGTCCTGCAGGACCTTGCCTGGGGCTGCTGACCGGAGCACTGGCCCATGGCCTCATCTGGGCCTGGTTCCTGCATGTGGTGGTGGCCGTGCTGAGAGCACACAGCTCCTTCTGCTGTGCTGTTGTGAGAGCAAGTCGCTGGGCCAGCCCGTGTCCACAGGGAGGGAGACCAGGGCCCAGTGTCCGGTGGGAGGAGGGTCGTCAAGCCACACAAGCTGATTCAAAGCGGTTCATGGGCAAAGGCTGTGTGTCCTGGCGACTGAGCTGTGAGCGGCCGGCCTCCTCCTGGGCTCCGGGGTGAGGGCATGGACCCCACGGTCTCACCTCCCCCACTGCTCTGAGGCTTCCCGGGCGCAGCCTGTCCACTTGTCAAAGGGGCAAGAACCCCTCGTTCTACTGATTGCCAAAGAGACCCCAGGAACATGCAAGGGTGGGGGCAGACAGGAGAATGAAGTGGGTGGGAGGCGACTGGCTGGACACCCCGCCTGGTTCCTGTCATCCCCCTGGGTCCCGGGCACAGTGCCTCTGTGGAGGACAAGTCCCTGCAGGTTCTTCCGCGGCTCGAGCCCCACAGGAGGGAGGGGCGCCCTCCGGGCCCAGCCCCCCATATTCCAACACAGCACCCAGCGTAAGACGCTGCCAGCCACAGACGGGTGAAGGGTGACCGTCCATCTGCATGGGCCACCATCCCTTTGAGATTCTGACACAACCAAGTGCTTTCTCCACGGAGCTCAGGTGCAAGAACCAAACCTTCTGGTGCCTTCTGGTAACAGATGGATCCATGTGTGCACCAGGGCGACCCTGCGGGATACCTGAGCACATGGTCTTCACGGCTTGTCTCCATGTTCCCAGAATGTACAGCTAGACAGAGGCTAGATGATGAAAAATAAAATTATCCTTTTAGGAAGAAGTGAAGGTTTTGAAAGCAGGGAGTGGCCATGGCAGGACATCATGAGTACAGATAAGCCACCGAGCTGTCACCTAAACAGTGACAATGAACATTTTTATGTTATGTATATAGTTTACCATAATTTAAAAACATACCAAAACTCATTGAATTTCACACTTTAAATAAGTGGCTTATGGTACCTTGAATGTCTATCTCCCCAAGGCTGCTTTTTAAAAAAATAAGTAAAGTTTGAACAGATGCCGTAGCACAGAGTGGTAAGATAAAACTCTATCACCTGGGGGCTGGGCTGGGGCTCAGCGGTAGAGCGCTCGCCTGGCACATGGGAGGCCCTGGGTTCGATCCTCAGCACCACATAAAAATACATAAACAAAGGCATTGTGTCCACCTACAACTAAGAGCATACATTAAAGCACCCGTCACCTCCGGTAGACATTTCTGCCATGAACTTGCTCCTAATGACTATTTCTTGTTCCTTATTAACAAAACATCTGCTTAACAGAAAATCCAAGCTGCCCCAGCGCAGGCTGAGCTCAGAGCCCAGCAGAGGGACAAGGGACGGGTGGATCCATTCACAGCTTCAGCCCCACCAAGGCGGAGGGTGGAGGCGCTCGTACCAGCTCAGAAACCAGTAACTCAATGTCGCTGCCCACGTGGCTCTGCCCCCTCATGCCAGTTAATGTCACTCGGTGCTTGTCCCCTGTGCCTCTGAGGAGGTGCAGTGCCCACAGTGAAGACGCACAGCCCTGGGGTGCGCGATGGCCCGCGACCCCCCGAATGCCGGTGTGCACAGGGGCCTTCTCAGCCCACGACTAGAGGTAACGGAACCTGGGTCCCAACAAAGCCTGCGTCAGGAGGGCCGGCTCAGCCCAGGAGGGAGGGGGACGGACGGGGTGGGGCCGCTCCCTGATGTGGAGACCCGCTCTCCGTGTGGTTTCAGTGAACTCTGGGATACGCCCTCCCGTCTGCTGGCCCCCCCGGGAAAGTGTGATTGCCAAGGCAGCTGGCACCCCCTGTGATTGGCACCGGTGGCCACCCGCGCCACACCCCAAGCGCTGCTGATTTAGGTGAAAACCACTCAGGTGTGACCACAACCTGCCGGCACGCGGCTGCCGCGGAAGGCAGAGGCTGGCTGTGCTCAGCAGCCGCCAAGCCAGTCCGTGGACTGCTGTGCCGGGCTCTGGGAGGGGGCACCAAGGCTGGGGGCTCTCCACAGCCCCCCCCTCCTGCCCACCTGTGCCCCATCACAGCCACCACCCAGCTGAGGGGCACCTGTCACCCAGGCCAGATGTGCTCCAGGGTTCAAGGCTCTGGGACCTTGCAGAGCAGGGCATGTGCCGAGGGCCATCTTCACTGAGGCCAGCAAATAACGGAGGGGCACTTCTTGGTGGGCAGTACTGGCCCAGCCCCTGCCTCTGCAAGGAGTCCCCCTTGGCCCCAACACAGTCAGGGTGACAACGCTGGGCTGGTAGGGCCAGTCATGGTGGCATCAGTCACCATCGATGACAACACGGTCACAGAGTGGCCCAGCGCTGCAGGTGCTATTAGTGTGACTGAGTAACCCTTCTCCCTGGAGCTGTGCGGGAGGACCCTCCCTCACGTCCACACCTGAAGGCCTCGTCCTGTAGGCCGCTGGGGTGCTGGGGACATAGTCGTCCCTCCTGGAGGTCCTCCAGCACCTGGGCTGCTGCGTCCCTCCACAGTGACCACTGCTTCGGGATTCTCACAGTGGTCCAGCTCTTTCCTGTCCCCTTGGCCTTGGGGGTGGCAATGGCTCTCGCACAGCAGGCCCGCTTCCTGCTCCCCCTGGGGGCTGCCTACGCTGCACCCCCTTCAGGCCAGGGCCCTGGAACAGGCCTCTGCTGCCCATCGGGAGCCACTTCACAGTTGAGTCTTGGTCTTTCACAGATGCTGGCTGTCTCTAGGACTGTGTGCCAGACACGGCAGACGGTCCAGAAGCATCTGTTCCCCCAGGACCCAGGTGCACCCCCAGGGGCCTCGGTGCCCACACAGACCCCCGAGTCTCGCCCAGGCCAGTGGTCAGACCTCTGGGCCAGCTGCAAGGTCGAGAGGCTGCAGGGGCTTGAGCAGACCCTCCTGCAGGCTGCACCCGGGCCCCAGCCGTGCAGCCGCTGCTCTGGGTTCAGCCTCGGGAGGAGAAGACCACCCAGTTGGCCTTGGCAGAAATGGCGTCAAGGACAGGGGCCTCCTGACTCATCAGCTGCCGTGCAAGTGACCGGTGCCCAGGGCCACACACCAGTGGTTCACAGTCTGGGAATCACACAAGGAAACTAGCTGCTGAGTTCATTTTTTCTCCATTTAAAAATTTTCTGCTGTTTGCAATTTATCTCGAATCCCTGCACATTACAGCACACAGTAACAATAACAACAATAATTTATAAGCCGGGACTTTGCTATACACAGACTTTCCTGCCTCCCCCTCTCCCTCTCCCTCTCCCTCTCTCCCATTTCCTTCTCCCTCCCCTCTTCCCTTCCTCCCTCTCTCTCTCTCTCTCTCTCTCTCCCTCTCTCTCTCTGATACATCAGCTGTAACAAGTCCACTGTATAGAAATGTGTACGCATATTTAATAGTTGGTGTAAATCGTCGTGGCAATTAGTTGTCCTAGCTGAGAGCCGCATTTCTCTTCCTTAACAAGCTCCCCACCTGCCAGAGTCGGCTCAGATGGAGCCAGGTCCCTGCCTGTCCCTGGAGCTGTCCCCACAGGATGTCCGGGTACAGAGCTGTGTGCTGGGGGCTGCAGTGGAAGGAGATCCCCAACACCTCGGGGGGCCATCACCCCTCTTTGCTGTTCACCAACCCAGGCACCCCCAGGCTTTGGGACGTTTCAAGACCAACGAAGCGGCTTCTCGGCTTGAACTTGCACTCGGTCCCTCGCAACAGGTGAAGCCGCCGCTGCCCGTAGATCCCCTCGCACAATATAAAGTGCTCATTTGCTTTCCTCCTGGATTGGATTTCCAAACCAGTCAAACATTTACAGAAATGGCCCAAACTGTACAAATAAACCATGGCTCTAGCGAGGAAGGCAGTTTACATTACGCAGGGTCAGGCCAGTATGGAGGCCGCTGCACCCGCCCACGTGGGAGCCCTGCCGTCTGGGATTCCTCAGTTCCGTCACCCGCTCTGGGACAGGCCTGGCCATCTATGCGTCCACACCGCTCCTACTCCAGCTGGGTGGCTCTGGTCCTCCACAGGTCAGACAAACCGGGCTTTCACCAGGACCCCAGGATGCTCCCCACCCCAGGCCCCACTGAAGACCCTTGGGGTTCCGCTCTACCTCGAGCTCACCTGCTCCCTCTGGGCGGGGCTCACCACCTGAGCAGCTCAAGGGCAGGGACTGGGTGTCGTTCTCCCGTGTCCAGCACAAGTGACATGGAGCCTTGCCTGGTGGCTTCTCCGAGTCCCATTTTACAGCTGGGGAGACTGAGGCCCTGGGATGGCCTGTGCCGGGCCGGCTGGAGCGGGCTCAGCTCCCTGCCTCTCAGGAGTGTCTGGAGGGTTGCGACACTGCTCAGCTGGGTTGTGGGGGGCCCTACGCCAGTGTGGTGGCATCTTTCTGGGAGAAGAGACAACAGAAGGACACTCGGGGGAGGAGACGGTGTGAGCACCGAGGCAGGGACAGAGTGTCAGGCCATGACCCAGGCTGTGGGGCCACCAGGGGCTGGCAGAGGCAGGCGGGGTCCTCCCGGGGGTCTTTGGAGGGGTCCAGACTCGTGGCCTCCAGATGGCCAGGGTGCAGATTTCTGCGGTTACAAGCTGCACTCGCCGTCTGTGACAGCAGCCCCAGGCCCCTGCCTCCGCCTTCTGCTCTCTGCTCGGCCACCAGGAGCTGGGCTCAGCGTCCGCGCTCTCCTCTGCCAACCACTCCTGCCGTGGCTCTGTGCATGGGGCACTCGAGGAAGATGGCCGCCGGGCAGAAGCCAGAGGAGCTGTCCCGGCTCCCCCGGTCCAGCCAGCGTCTCAGCAGGGCCCTTCGCCCCAGACACCAGCACTCAGCTTGGGTGCCTCGGGCCTGGGTCTCAGCGGCACAGGACCCCTCCACCAACCCCGGCCTCTCCCCAGGCACCCTCCTCGGGGCCCCTGGAGGTGGAGACCGTCTGTCACCCCCTCTGCAGGGTCTCCCAGTCCCTTCTTGCCGTTTCAGTCTTCCAGTAGCTGGTTTTAGAAATTATTTACATTAAATTCTCTGTTAAAATAACGGGTGTGTTTAATGAGCCACAAGTGTTGGTTTGGGAAGTGAAGAAGATCTGGAGATGGATTGTCACGGTCGCTACAGTGTGCCCAGTGCCATGAATTGTACACACACGTGCGACATGATTTAAACGGTGATGATAAGATACACATTATTTAAGATGATGGTGGCAGCTGATAGACTGAGCCTTTACCAACACGCTAATCTGTCCCAAGAACTTAATCTTCATGACATCACATAAAACAAAACATTTTTTGTCCTCATTTTAGTGATATCAAGTTTGAAGCTTCAAGGGGTTGTGTGGCTTGGTAAGAGATGGCAAAGGACAGGGGTCAGATTTATTGAACTAATCTTCTTATCATTATGCAAAAAAAACTC
The DNA here is from genome assembly GCF_045843805.1 of Urocitellus parryii. NCBI lineage: Eukaryota > Metazoa > Chordata > Mammalia > Rodentia > Sciuridae > Urocitellus > Urocitellus parryii. The sequence goes on from NC_135545.1 coordinate 56,288,852, forward strand.
TCTGCCTCTAGCAATTTTCTCTGTTACAAAGTGTACTTTATCTGATGCTGACGTGGCCATGTCTTTTAAAAGTTTTTGCATGGTGTGTCTTTATTCATCTTTTTATGTTCAACTTACTTAACGTCATTTTGTTGGAAGCGAGTTTCTTGTCAATAGTGTACAGTAGGGCTGTTTTTTAAAAACCTGCTCTGCCAATCTCTCTCTCTCTTAACTTTTCAGACCATTTACATGGAAAGTGATCATTGACACATCTCAGCTTACATCTGCCATTTTGTGGATCATTTTTCTATTCCTTATGTCTGTTTCTCACTCTTTTATTTATCTGGGTTTCTTAGAGTTACATGAACAGGTTTAGGATTCCGTTTTTATTTATTTGCAATGTTTTTGAGTAGATGACTTTTAGGGTTTTCTTAGTGGATGTTCTAGATATTTCAGCATACTTCCGTGATTTATCACACTGCTGGTATAAAGTTCAAACCACTTAGTGACATTTGGAAAATTTGTTTCCATATAGGTCCCTTTACCCTCCCTGTTTTTGAGGGGGATGTGGGATGGGACTGGGGATCCAACTCAGGTCCCTTTACCACAGGGTTACATTCCCTGTCCTTTTTATTTTGAAACAGGCTCTTGCTAAGTTGCTCAGGCTGTCCTTGAACTTGCGATCCTCCTGCCTTAGACTCCTGTCACTGGGATTATAGGCATGCACTACCAGGCCCATATAGCACCATCATACTCTCCTTGTTTTAAAAATATATGTATCTCAGGATTTTCCTCTCTATAACATTGAGTGCTGCCTCCAACCGTGTCATGATTTTTGCTTCTACTGTTGGAGATTACTGAAGAAACTCATGAGAGGTAGGGTCCATTAGACGTGCCCTTCCCTTTATCCATTCTTCACTCCTCTCTGGAGTATCTTAGGGTAGTTTTTGTAGCTCTTCTTTAAGGGCGGGTCTGCCAGAGGTGGGTTCTGTTAGCTTTCCTCTACTGAAGAATGTCTTTAGTTTCCCTTCAACCCTGAAGGATAGTTTTGCTGGATATAAAACAGTGGCCGATCTTCTTTTCTCACTTGAAAAATAGTGTTCTGCTTTTTTCTATCCTTCATAGTTTCATATGAGAAATATTGCCTATTGAATTGATGTTCTCTGATATAATATCATTTTTCCTTAGATTTCTTCAAGATATTTTACTTTTTTTTTTTTTTTTTTAGAAATTTGATTATGGATTGGGGATGTAGCTCAGTGGTAGCGTGCTTACCTCCACGCACAAGTCCCTGGGTTCAATCCAGCAGTACTGAAAAAAAAAAATAGAAGTTTGATTATAATTTATTTCAGTGTGAATTTATTTGGATTTATTTTGTTTAGGTTCTATCAGCTTCTTGAATCTGCTAGGTTCATGCCTTTGAACAAATCTGGGGAGTCACGTGGTTAGCGCCACGCTCTCTCTCCTGTCCTCCTGGGTTCTTGAGGCTCTGTTTGTCGTTTTTGCCCTGATTTCTTTCTGTCATTCAAACAGAATAGTTCATATCGTCCTATTCTCAGGGTCACTTTTTCACCTGTCATTGTCCTTCTGCCATCGCACCCGTAAAGGCTTGCTCTTTTGGTCTTTGGTCTTGGTCTTTCAGTCCTCCGGTTGCCTCTGGTGCCTGGTCGTTTCTCACGGAGACGTTCTGTTGATGTTTCAAACATCGTCATGGCTTTTTGATGGAGCACTCTGGTGATGGCCGTCCTGGTCCGTGCCAGGTCATCTCGGTCTTTGGGCTGGCCAGTCTTCTTCTTCAAGATGTAATCGGTGACTAAGATGAAGTGGGTTGTGTTTGGATCCTGGGCCTTCGGGGATTGGTCGGGAGTCTCTGGCTCCAGTCTGATGGGTTTGTTTGTTTGTTCAGCAGGCAGCCGCTCTGGATGAGCACGCAGACCCAGCTCTGCAGGGCTCCTGTCCCACCCGTTAAGAGCAGGGCTGTGACTCTCGGGGCCCACTGCAGTGGGGAGGGCTGGACACGCAGCTCTGCACTCCATACCACGACACGGTGCCCGCTGCCTCCATGCAGTCTGTGGGGGGAGTGAGGTCAGCTCCCTGCTGGGGGAGACCAGGGAGGGGAAGCCGAGTGCCCCCTAGCCCTGCCTGGCCGCTCAGTCCGCCTCACTGATGGGGTGGAGGCACCATTGCCCTCTGGGCCCGGCTGACGTCAGCAGTGAGTGGGACTTGTGTGTGCACCGGCCCTGCCTCGTGCTCGGACCACTTCATTCAGCACCCGTCCATGCTGGCGGGGCATAGGCTGAGCTCCCCACTCAGCCCAGTGCTACCACCCCAGACCCCGGGTCAGGGCCCCCCGATGGTTCTGGGCTCTGGCTTCTCCAATGCCTTGAATGGGCGGCATTGATGGGCAATAGGAGCTGGCTACCACGTCATTCGGGGAGTCCCAAGGCCCCTGAGCAGTCTGCCTCCTCCGTCCCTCAGTTCAGTCTCTGGATGGGTGTGGCTCGTGGGCAGGGGCTCTGGTGACGAGAGGTAGGGCCTGCAGGAATGGAGCTGCCCTGTCCTGGTGGGAACCAGAAGCCTCCCGGAGGACACTGAACCAAGGCTGTGGGCTCGCTCAGCCTGGCCTCTTCCCAGAGCCCTGTGGTCACCAGTGCCACCAGCACATCCACCAGCTCTTCTCTCAGGGTCAGATTCCCAGCCACCTGGGGACCTCTGGATCCAGGCCCACTGACCTTGGCTCATCATGGCCGAGTGGACTCCGCGGGTCAGTGGGACACTGACGTTCTCCTGGGGAATCCCCGGCCTGCTCGCAGATGGAGGCTGACTCAAAGCGTGGGCTCTGACCACTTCCTCAGAGGACCTGGTGGCAGCTGCCCAGGGCCTCGCCCAGCTGCGTCTCTCCTGCTCATCCTTCCGTCCTTTCCTGAAGAGTCACTCTGGTCCCTTCCACCCTCTGGCCTCTGACTTCCTGGGAGGCCTGGGGACGGGCACCTGCAGGTCAGGAGGGGAAGCACGTGGGGAGAGGGTCAGGTCCTCGCAGGTCTCAGAGGCCAGGAGGAAGCAGGACAGACAGCGGGAGCAGCCGTCAAGGTCGACACCTGGGTGGCTTTCCACTGGGGGTGAGGTACAGAAATGGCGCACCTCTTCCTGCTCCGTGTACCTGGAGAATCTACGAGTCCCCTGCAGACTGACAGCAGTCAATCAACCCAACTGAAATCAAATAACACACCCCCACGTGAGGTAGTGCCAGTGCCTGTCCCCCGGACCCACGGGCCCGACGGGGTCACGGTCGTGAGAGGAGCGCAGGCTGGCCCCGCAGTGACCCGTGTGGTCATCGTCATTCTTTCGTGATCACGAAGAGCTTCCGCCGCCTCTGGGCCCTGGGCTCATCAAAGCTACCACAGGACAGGGTTTCGGACTGAACCCGGGTCCTCACCCACTCCCTTTCTGCTCTAGATCCCCCTGACTTCAAATTCTTCGTCTGTCCACCTGAAATTTGGGAAAAGGGGCAGAGTTTGGAAAGTCCCACAGAAGAGACCAGGAGCTGGAAGTTCTGAAATCCCGAGCCATGACATCAGTGTGCCGCAGCCTGTTTACACAAGAGGCCGCCGGTTCCAGGAACCCAGGCCCCCAGGCACCGCGGGGAGGGGGGGGGCGCTGAGGATCCCTGAGGCTGAGCCCGGGTCCCCTCCGCCAGTGTTCGCCGTTGGGCTTCAGCGATTGGTGCCGTCAGGGAAATATTCAGAGCATCTTTGAGCTCATCCCAAAGGCAGCTTTGGGCTTGGTCCGAGAATGGGCTGGCGGAGACGGAGGAGCCCCGCAGGAGTGGGAAAGCCGCCCGCACTGAGGGGTTGATGCTGGGAGCCCAGATGGGGCTTCTCTGGAGTCCCAGCCCTTTCCGTAAGTGCCCAGGAGTGCCACTCACGCCCCTCCCACCGCCCCCTCCAAATCGCTGCCCTCCAGCCGGACATCCTGCTCATGCTGCTGGGATTGCCACCACGGCTGAGGCCACCCCCGCTCCTCCGCCTGCCCTCTCCACCCCACGGACCCGCCTTCCACCCTGTTCTCCCCAGGACCCACGGGGACCCCCTCTCCTGGCCGCTGAGTTCAGGTTGACATGGGGCGGGGTCGACCTCTGTCACCAAGGTTCTGTGGGTTTGGGTCTCTCTTACAAAAAGCCAACTCTCCAACCCACGCAGTAAGGTGACACTGCTCCCCGCTTACAAAGGCCACGTCCCCGTGCAGAAATGGCAGTAAGGTGACCGAGGTCAGCAAGTGACAGGTGGCTTCACAGAGCTCGAATGCAGCACCTTGGCCCCTGAGGGCCACCTGGACAGGAGGGATGGGCCTCCATCTTACTAAGTCCAGCACAGGGACTCCGTGAAGTGTGGCTCACGGAGCCTGCCCTGGCCAAGGTGAAGGGAGGCCCAGAGTGCCCCGATCCCGTGGGACAGAGCCCGGCTTGCGGGGGGGGGGGGTTCATTTCTTGAACAACTAAGTTGGACTGAGAAGGTGGCTCTGCGAGGACCTCCTCCCCCTTACTCTCCAGGACACACCCCGTGGCTGCCCTCCAGCCTCTTCTCCATCCTCCCGCACCCTCAGAGGCCAGAGTTCAAACCTGTTCCCCTGCAGGAGACCTTCATTGTGCACGTGGAGAACTGAGGACCAGGAGGGTCTGGAAGGGGGACCGAGTGCTGGCTCCTCCATTGTCACCCAAAGCCACCTCTGTGCCATCTCCGCTCTCCAGTTCCAGGGGGTGGAGGAAACTTTGCAGGCGGCCAACCGGAGCCAACCCCACTCACCCCGGTGTCCTGGGAATGGAGTGTCCTTTCCCAAGGCCGTGACCGCCCTGGACAGGCGCAGGCTGCCCACCCCTGGTGGCTCTCGTCAGTGACACAGGGGCTTGGCTGACAGGTCGCAGGTGAGGCCGGTCGTTCACCTGCCCCGGGAGGGAGAGACCAGCAGGAGAGCAAGGGCGTCAGGACGGGCGCTCTCTAGGGACGTGTCGGGGCAGTAAGTGCCCAGCCACATGCTCTCTGAGCGTCAGTACGTCTCATCCCACCCAGACGTCGAATCTCTGGGTCCGAATGTGTCTCTCTTTCTAAATCACAGGGGCCCATCTTCCATCTTACTAAGAAAACCCACCTCTGCCTGCAGATCCTTCCCCAAGGAGACACTGCCACACCAGTCAGGAATAACCTGGTTAGTCTGAGCCACCCATAGTAACCAGGACACCTGTCAGTGATTGGTTTAGCAATGACCACATGACCCACTTCTGGCCAATGAGACCTAGGGAAAGCTTCCCTTCCCTAAGGAAGGAGATGTAGGAGAAAAGGATTCCTTCTTTCCTCCCTGTCCTGGAGCAGCTGCAGCCATTGTGACCACCTGAGGATGGAGTCGAGACTGAACACATGGAAACGTGGAAAGAATGTGGAGCCTCGATGATGACATCGAAGAGAAGGTCTCGAACGGAGCCTGAGCCGCCCACAGACCTGCGCTCCCTGGAGGTCCCTTAGAAAGCGCTGTGAATTTCCCAGTTGTTTAAACCTACTGAGGAAGATTCAGCCTAAGCTTCTTTCGTGATTCGAGTTACTGCTATCTAGTGTTGTAACCAGTTGATTTCCCCCTCGAAGGTGCTGTCTTATCCCATACCCCACGGTAGACGTATTGGGGCTGCCAGTGTTTCCATTCTCTGCTGGACACGTGGAAACCTTCATTTCCAAGACCCTTTGAAGCTGAGCTGGCACTTGACGAGCCCTGGCCAACGGGCTCTGTAGAAGGTGACGTGCCACTTCCTGGCCAGGGCACTTGATTGCTTGTGAAGGACCCTCCAGAGCCCCGTCCCCTGCACACCTTGGTATCTGAGGCTGAGCCCGAGATGAAGCAGGCTGAAGCACCAGCCCCGCAGAGCAGCCCTGCCCCAGAGTGGCCCAGGCCCGTCCAGATATCTGAAGCCTCTCCAGTCCCTAAGCTGGGGACAGTGGCAGAAGGGTGCCCCCGTGCCCACGCCTGGCTCTTGCGCATCCAACGCCTCCCTCCAACCCGCCGCGCTTTCCCCAGCATCCTGTAGGAAGCTCAGTCCTCGGCTGCAGCGGGGGGCAGAGGCCTCCAAAGGCCGTGAGGAGGCAGGACAGTGCTGGCACCTCCCAGAGAGCTCGCCTGGTGTCGCCCGCTCACGCCCAGGGACAGCGAGGGCTGCAGGCCGGCTCCTGAGCCAGAGGTGCCGGGAAGACCTGGAAGAGCCCCTCTTCCCAGGTGGCCAGCAAGCCCTCGCTCTGCCACCTTGTGTCTCCATGGGGATGTGAGGTGGTGGCCGGTGCCCAGCCCTGGGCCTGCAGGGCCCTTCACTGAAGAGCAGTCAGGACTCTCTGCTTCTCTCAGTGTCGCCTGTGCGTTTGGAAACCGGGCCTCGATTCCGTGTCCACGTGTGGCCTTTGGAGCGCTCAGTGCTGTGTCTCCTGGGCCTCCTGCCATCAGGTCCCCACTTGTCCCCATCGCAGCAGCACCTGTGGGTTCCAGGCCGGGTCTGGGACACAGGTGAGCCAACTCCTGTCCGCTGTGGTCAAGGAGAGCGGAGGGTGAGTCCCTGCTCAGCTGGTGTGTGACCCTGGGCCTCCAGGTCTCCTGGGGCTCCTGCCAACCACGGTCCCTAGGGATCTGCGTCCTCCGACTTTTCTTGGGCCAGGTCACCTTAACGCCAGAAAACGCCCACGTTTCCAGTGACTGTTCTCGAGTGCGTTGGGAGAAAGGGGCCTGGGATCTGCGCTGGGCGTGGCTACCACAGGGACACCTAGGGGACAACCCAGAGAGGGAACAGCCCGTCTGACTCGCAGTTCCAGAGGCTCCGTCCATGTGGGCCAGGGCCACGGCTGGGGCCCCAGTGAGGCAGATCGTGTGGAAGAAGGGCGGGGGACAGCGGCTCCATCCTGTGCAGCGGGGGTGGGGGCAGGGCCCTCCAGTGACCACCTCCTCAGCCACGCCCACCTGCCCACGTGGCCTCACGGTCAGCCCGGTCTCGCTGGCTCTCACAGTCCAGCTGTCTCCCCACGGGAGGGAGGGTGGCGGGGGGCTTCGTGTCCCCTGCTTTTCGAGGGGTCCGTCTGGGGCCGATTTCAGGTGTGCTCATTTCTGAGAGCCACAGAAGCTGCGGAGCTACCGTGTCACGGTGGGGTGCAGAGGCGCTGGGCTGCCCGGCTCCGCCTGGCCGGCGGGAGACGGGCAGGAAACACCCACAGGCTCCACGCAGCCGGGCAGCTCCGCCATCCTGCTTGTCCCACTTTACAGATAAGGGAACCGAGTGGCTGCCCACGGCCACACGCTGGGAGACGCAGGGCTGCATACCAGGCCCAGGCGGGGGGCGCTCAGGAGGAGGCCCACGAGGACAGCAGTGCCCACAGACATGGCCCGGTTCCACCTCAGAAGCCTTCTACCCTTGGGGGCACCTGGGGGCCTGGGGGCTCCTTCCAGGTGAGGGTCTGGCGATGGGGGGTGGGGGGTGTGTCCAGAGACGCAAAGGCCGGGGGAGGCAGCGCAGAGGGGCCACCCTGAGCCTGGGGGTCCAGAAGGTGGCTACAAAGCCGGGCTCGCCCCACAGCTGCGGGGGGCAGAGGAGAGAGCGGGGGGCCTGGGTTCTGTGGGGGGGCAGGGGGGAGACAGGAGCTGGGGACGTGGCACTCTGTGGGGACTCGGAGGCTACAACACAAGCTCTGTGGCCTCTGAGGCAGGCCAGGTGGCCTTGGAGAGCTGCCGGAGAGCAAGGGAGTTACCTCAGTTACCCCAGGGAGGCGTGGGCGCTCCCTGTGGGCCTCCTCGGAGAGTCCCAGGGTCGAGGCTGTGTCCTCCCCTCACTCTGCCTCTGCCCTGGACCCGTACTCGTCCGACTCCAGCTGACCAGCCTCTGCTCCCGGGAGGGACCCATCGCCTCGTCTACAGGGAGACAATCCTGCCTGCCCAGGAGACATGGAGACCTGGAGGTTCGCCTGGCCGGGTCCTGGCAGAGAGGGACAGCGTCACTGTGCCACACTCCTGCCCCGGGGTTAGAACTGCCAAGGACGGCGCCCTGCGTGCCCACGCACTCGCCCTCCCACACGCGTGAGCTGCGGGACTCCCACGGAGAGACGGTGACATCCCACGAGGCCCTGGTGAAGCCGAGAACTGGACCCTCCGCCAAGGACGTCGAAGGCACAAGCCCAGGAGGGGCCACGGCGCCCCGTGGAGCGTCTGCCCGGCACACAGGGGCACTTCTGCTGAGAGTGCCGTTCACCTGGCCTCTGGTCCCTGCGTGCAGCCTGCCTGTGCACCCCTGGGGACGTCACTGTCCCCTCCTTGGGCTGGACTCAGCTGGACACCTTTAGAAACGCGTGGGAGCGGGTGGCACCTTTCTGCACCCTTCCTGAAGCTCCTGCCTGGGAGGCGCGTCCTGGGCGGGTCCCATGGGAACTAAAGATGCAGGGACGGAGGGGCCGCGGAGGGAGGCCCTCTGTGCCCAGCGGAGCAGCTTCCCAGCTTCAGAGCTCCTGAACAGGCACTGGCCAGAAGCAGCTCGGCCTGCGATGGCCCCGAGGCCCAGAAAGGCCAAGCATCTGGCTGGCCGCTGAGCGTCCCATACAGCGCATCATTTTCCTGCAAGGCACCGGGGCAGAGTCCTCCCTGCATGACCGTCCAGCCTGAGACCAGCCCTGACTTGCCCGCAGGTTTTCTGCATCAGAAGCCCCTCACCCGCTCAGTGCAAGGGAGGCCCCTTCCCAGCCCCCTGTCCAGTCCTGCGGACAGCGCCCTGGGCGGCCGGCGACTGCTCTGGCTGAGTTGGAGGCTCCTGGAGGCTCCTGGGCCTGCAGCTGGGCGACTTCCAGGGCTGAGCCTTCACGATGGTCCCGAACGGAGTCTCGCCTGGGCCCGTTCCAAATGCGAAAGTCGCCATGAGGCTGTGGGTACTTGACTCTGTTTATGTCGTAGGAGCCTCTTCCCCGGACGGCTGGTCTGGGAAGGCTTCGTGCCTGAGAGCGGACGCCAGACTTCCTGGGACGGTTTCGATTTGGGAACCTCCCAAGAGATGTGAAGGCAGATTCACAGGAACCAGCCTCAGCGGAGAGCAAGGACCAGAGAAGGGACAGAGGGCAGCGGAGCTCAGCCTGTTGGGAAACGGGAGGCCACGCAGACGGAGCTGGCACCTTGGGAAGACCCCGAGTCGTCCTGTTTGCAGGGACACAGCCAGGGCGTGTGGAATCCAAAGCTGCAGGTGCCTCCCAGCGCCCTGCTCAGCGCCTCCCGGGCTCCCTCCGTCTCGCTCCTGGGGAGAGGCCGTGCCCACTCCTGGGCACACATGGCTGCTGGGCTGCAGGCCCCAGCCTCCCTGCTCTCTCTCCAGGTCTCAGCTTCTCCATCTGTGAAATGGACATTCTCTGCAGCTGCCTCCTGGGGACTGGCTGGGGTGATGCTGCGAAGGGGCCAGGAACTGGCTCACAGGCTGGCACGGCACGGCATACCCAGTTGCCAGGGCCTGGAGGCTCCAGGCCCCTCCCCTGTGCCCTCTCAGGGCCGAGGCTGCCCAAGGAGCTGCCCAGCAGGGCGGGGCTGCTCTGCTGTCCTCTGCAGCAGCACACGCTAAAGCCGCCCCCTCCTGCCCCCCTCCTGCAGACCTCCGTCCACTCCCCCAACAGGAAGCGTCCAGTTCCTCGCAGCCCCCCAGGACACGCTCCCTGACCCCAGGCCCCTTTTGCACCACACCCCTGGGTTTTGCCTGGGACCGCCGAGGCTGGGGGACCTCTGAGTGCCCTCCCAGTGGGACCCAGGCGCTTGGCGTCTGAAGCTCCTTGGTGGAGGCTCACAGACTGGGCCGGCTCCTGACGGTCTGCACCTTCTGCTGGTACCATGGGCGGACCCGCGGCTCCAGCTCAGCGGTGCTGGACCTGGAGCAAGTGTGGAACCCGGGGCGCCTCCGTGCACATGTCAGTGAAACGCGAGGCCAGCACCCACCCACGGTGTCCTGAGGCGGTCACCATGGCGACCGCTGTTCTGCTTCACCCTCCCACACGAGAGGACAGCGTGAGGACCCTGGCCCTCAGGGATGACCTGAGAGCTCGGCTGTGCCCGAGTGGGGCAGCCCTCAGGAGCCCCTTCAGGACCTCTCCCTCCCGGCCCCTCCACCCAACCTGCCAGTCTCCCAGCACGACTGTCCCACTGTGAAGGCAGAGGTGTCATCCGTGGTGGGTGGGGTGAATTCAGTGGGGACGGGTTTGGCGGGACTGGAGGGCACCCCAGAGTGGGGGTCACCTGAGCGCCCCTGGGAGCCAGACCCTGGGCCCTTCCTGTGGTCACTCTGTCCAGGATGGGCCTGTAGCCTGTGCTAACTGCCGGGTGACTCATGTGAGAGACCTGGGGGACTCAGGAGCCGGCTGGTGTCCACACTGCTCACCGACAGGTGGTCCTGAGGAGGGGCACCCTGGGGGTCAGTGGCCAAGTACAGGGACCCCAAAGGGCCTCCGTGTCATGGCCCGTCCAGTGGGCTGGGTGACCTCGTGGGTGTGGGGGACCTTGCCCTCCAGCTGGGGGTAGGTGAGGGCCCTGGGGCAGAGCGACAGAGCCGGGAGTCGCAAAGTTATGTCACAGAAAACCAGAACTGAGCCACCCACTCCCCCATTAAATGTCACCAGAGTGCCCAGGGCTGCCCGTCCCCACCCACTCACTGAAATCTGCTTGCCCACGGGTCAGGGGGAAGTCCGTGGAGGGGGGTTCCAGGAAAGAAAGGCCCTGCCCCTGAGAGTCTGGCTCAGACTTTCCACGTCCCTGGGAAGGCGGCTCCGTCGGGGTCAGCAGGGGCATTGCTGGGCCAGTGGGGGCAGAGTTACCTCCTGGCCTCGTCTCCGTCAGTTCTCCCTGTGCCAGGCTGGAAACTCGGGCAGCAAGCGATTGTTGTTCTGAAACGAGGGGATACGGGGGGGTTACTGTGTTATTTTTCCAAGTAAAATCAGCAAATGTGCCTCTGGGATGGACGGAGCTGTGTCTCTGGGGTGACAGAGCAGGGACGGGCCTTGGTGCACCTGGGAGGGGGTGCCTTGCGCATTTGTGGCCTGGGTGAGAGTCCCAGGATGCGGCCGTGGGCGCCAGCACTGCCCATTGGTCATGGTGTTCACCGTGTGGGCGGGAGCGCCCAGGGACCTGACACCAGCTTTCCTTGCCTCGCTGGGGACTCGGTGTCCTGCTCCTCTGGTGGCGGTGAGGACCCTGGTGGGGAGCGCCATCCGCCCTGCTACAGGTCAGCCGCAGGCCCTGCCCACCTCAACAGCTGTGTTTGATCTGAGTGTCCCGGGGAGGGCAGCGTCCTCTGCAGTCCTTGACCTTGGTCCACCCTGAGCCAGGCAGGCACAGCAGGGCCCTAGCTGCTGTATCTGGTTCGTCCCTTCCCCTGGGCGACCCCACCAGCTGAGAAAAATAAAAATTTAAAGGAGTTGTGTTCCCTGCTCTGACAGCTTCACGTCCAACTCATCAACCTCTCAGCCGGGCTGCCTCTGCAGAGCCAGGGCCGGGGTCTCCGTCAGGGAGGGGAGAGGGCGGCCTGCCTCTCCACAGCCCCAGGAGTAGAACATCTTTAGAGACCGCTGGAGGTGGGGGCAGTGTTCCAGCCGTCACAGAGCTCTGCTCCTGTGGGCTGTCTCTGCCAGGACCTCCTGATAGTGACAGGTGACACTGGGTGCTGACACCTGCCCTGCTCTGCCCCACACATGTGAGAGGGTGCCCAGGCCCCACCCAGGTGCAGACGGGCCCTCTCTCTCGGTGGCACTTGGGTGCTGCTGTGTGTGTCCCCGGTGTGCCACAGTAGACACCTATCACTTCTGTAAACCATTTCTGGGAATTTTTAAACAGCATCGTTCAGCGGTCAGCAGGCTTCGTAGGGGAGGGTCTGCCACTGGAGGGGGAAGCTGTGGCTCTCACCCAGCCCACCCCTCCTCAGGACGGGGCCCTGGTCCCTTGGGGTGCGGTGTGGCATCTCCACCAGACTGGGTCCGTTAACTGGGTTCTCCGGGTGGCTGAGCAGCGCCTTGGCTGGTCAGTGAGCCTACAGCAGCTCCTTCCAAGGCTCTAACGCCATCCCCATCTGCACCATCAGACCCAACCCTCCTCCCCTGGGCAGGTGGCTTTCACCTCGGAAACGTTTGCTTCTGGGCAGAGAATCTGTTCTGAGGGCCGGGGAGGAGGGCCAGGGCACATGGTAGGGAAGGAGGGAGGATGTTCCAGGGGGCCCAGCTCCACACGAGGAGCCTGTCTCCAAGAAGCTCCATCAGCCTCTGGGGACCCACAGGGCAGCAGGGTGGGGGCGGGTTTGCTGCCACCCCCATGGTGACTTCCTTGCCTGTCTTCAAGGTAGGAAAACGCAGTTCTGGGACCTGCTCAGCTCAGCTGGGTGGTCACACCACTGTTGTTCTCACGGAGTCACCAATCCACTTAGTGAGGGCCAGTGGGCTGGGGGCTGCAGAGAGGGCTGCCCGGACACCGCCGGCACGAGGTCTTGGCAGAGGTCAGCAGTGTGCTTGTGTGCACGTACACACTCAGGCACAAATATCTGGGCTTATTATTTCATTACAGGACGAGATAGGCTAGATGGTTAGGTCATCAGAGAAGTCAACTAAAACACTTCTTTGTTGTCCTGGGGATTGAACCCAGGTCTCTCCCATGCTAGGTGTGTGCTCTACCCCTGCGCTTCACCCCCAGCCCTTTTTGTTTTCTATTTTGAGACAGGGTCTTGCTAAGTTGCCCGTCCTGGCCTTGAACTTGTGATCCTCCTGCCTCAGCATCCTGCTCTGCTGGGATTCCAGGTGTGGCCACTGAGCCAGGCTAAGGGTGAAGCCGATTTGTAAGTGACCCTCCCTACATCCCACAAACTCTTCTGTTCCCAGATTCTAAAACAAGATGTTTCAGAAACATGTTGTTTTAAAAAATTAGACATTAAGCAAAAAGTGGAAAAGGTTTTGTCACCAACAATTTGACAAAGTGTCTATTTCACATAAAATACGTGACTCCTCCGCGAGAGACTGCTCTAGGAGGGCTGGGGTGTGCGTTTGGGAGGAATCATTGCTGGGTCCTGCACAAATGCCCTGCACCTGTGCGACGCACCCCTCGGCTCACAGTCTAAGGGGGTCTGTGGCAGGTGCTGCGTCGGGGGGGGGGAGAATCACACAGTGTCCTTCCTTCCTCTTTAGTATTCCAGGGGATCTGACCTCACCGTTGGCAGATCCTGTGGCCCGCCTTTTACCTCTGGGAGATGACGGCCAGGTGTCTGCACTCACAGATGCTCGACGCGTGCTCCTGGACGGAGCCTGCAGCGTGGGCCCGGGGGGTGTGTGTTTCCTAGCCCAGTCCAGGCCCTGTCTCCACGTGCTGCACCCGCTGCCCACGGACATCAGTACTGATGCCCCAGATCCGGGTCCGGCTGGCAGCTGTAGTTTCAGACCAACAACCTGGCAGAAAAGCCCTGGTATCTGGAAGCCCTGGGTCAGACCGTCAGCTCCGCCAATGACTGGTGGTGACCTGAGACAGGATGACCGTGGCAGGGCCAAAACCAGAACCCTGAGCCAGGAACTTACCTTTCGACGGGCGCACAAGGTGCACCAAGAGTCCCGCCATTGAGATAAATAACGTTCTCATGGTGTATCTGAAATGATCCCAATGAACAGGACCACTCCACAGCCTGACAACAGTGACACTTTAAACAGAGACCTGAGCAGCACCTGCCTGAGCTGCCTCACTCCCCGGACCCTGACACTGCCTCCTGTTTTATTTAAAATTTAACATTTTGTTCCTTGTGGAATTATTTTGGCCTGAAGTCAGATTTTCGTCTTGCTGACTGGGTTTACTTGTGCCCCTTCGGTGCTGCCCTGTGGGCCTCCCTTGCTGGCCCTGCCCTGCCCCAGCCCTCGAGTGTCTCTAAACCTTACCTGCCTCCTCTAGAAAACAGGACAATAATGTCACTCCCCGAGCTGTTTGAAGGCAAGGTGACGTGAGGCCACAGACCACCAGGCTCACAGCGTGCTCAGGAGCAAGGCTGAATCAGCTTGCAGACACACTGTGTGCATGCAGCATATGAGCCCAAACGGAGGCTGCCAGGCCTGCGTGGAGATCCCTAGTGGCCTACGGCCTCACACACACATGTGCACGCACACACACACACACACACACACACACACACACACTCGCATCTCATGGCCGATGTTGAGGGCCACAGCTGAGTCGGGATGACGCTTGGCATTTTCGCCAGAAGTAATGGTTGAGAGGTGACGCCAGCGAGCCATGAAGATGATGACTTTTGAGTTCTCGCGGAGTTCCCGTTGAGTTCCGGTTGAGCTCTGGCGGGGATTCCTGAAGAGTTCGTGTTGGTTGGTGAAGTTCCGGTGGGGGAGTTCTGGTTGGTGTGTGGTGGGTTCCTGGAAGAGCCGAGTGGGTGGCGTTCGGGAGAGTTCCCGAGGAGTGTGCTGGTGGAGTTCTGAAATAAAGTTTGTTCCTATTTGAGTGGCTCATGATTTGTGCCCAGCCAGACTGTGGCAGGCCGACATCATGGTCATGAGATGCTGCCCCTCATCCCAACTCTAGCTTGTTCCACTGTCCTAAAATTGCCCTGAGGCCACAGCAGTTCTTGCCCTGTGTGTGTCATGAACAGCCAGCTGCACCTCCTTCCGGTGTCCCTCTGTGGTGGGTCACCAGTCCTGGGGCAGCTCTTCCCTAAGCCTTGTGCCTGCCCTCACCTACGTCTGTGAGGTGACTGGAGGGGAAGGCCTGCATTTCGTTCGAGTCTCGTTCCTAGTATTGGCAAGCCCTGGATGCTCCCGGGGTTCTCAGATCCTCCTGCCATCCCCCCAGCCTGGCAGCACGTCTCCAAGTCCAGCCAATCAGCACAGCCCACAGAGCTTGTCCACTGTCCTTCCCCAGGACAGGTTCATCCAACTGCACGTCCTGGAGGCGCCTCCGTGGACGAGAAAACCAGCAGGGTGCAGTGACCTGGAAGTGTCTGTGACAGATATGGGCAAATCTAGATGCTCAGGCTCCAGAGCAGCAGCCTACTAGGGTCCCCTGGTCCTTGGAAGTCCTGTGTGTGTGACTGCCTGTGCCAGCTGTCTGGGGGTGTTGGGGCCAGCAAACCCGGGGCAGATGGGGAGGTGGAGGGTTTCTGAGGGGCCTGGTGTGTCTTTGGTTGAGGTCACCTTTTCCCCCTGAGTCTGCACTGCCCTCCTCCCAGGAACCGGAAACCCTCTCAAGCTGATTTCGACTCTTCACGCTGAGGCTTTCAGTGAACAGAAGCATCTGATTTTTCTGGCTCCTCTGCAGGGCCTGGGCTCCAGGAGCTGGCCAGGTACCAGGGCAGGACTTCCTTTCCAGGTGATGAGACTGTTCAGGAACGTGCTAGGGCAGCAGCACGTGGTGCAGATGTGAAATGCAGGACTCCACTCTCTAAATGGCGAAGTTCCTGTTAGTGAGTTATCTCAACAAAAAGAGCGCTCAACTCTGCAGTAGAGCAAGATACCTGATCAAGTTGGACGCTTATCTCCAAGTGTTTATCTGGAAGGCCACTGCTCTGGAGTAGTGTGGTATCCTCGGGGTTGGAGCCTGCGTCTCCATCTGTCCTGACCAGGCCCAGAGGACTGACCATTAGCCTCTGGGTCTGGCTAAGCAGCCTCTGAGGTAAGGCTGCACCTAAGTCCTCCCACTTTCTCTAGCATCCTGCAGATCTTAATGTCTCCTTAACACGGAGTTCTAGTCTCAGGCCTCTGAGCTAGACCTTCCAGAACCTTCTTTTCAATTAAAAAAAAAAAATTCTCTCTCCTTCCTATTCAAATAATATTTTGAAACCGTTCACAGGAAGTAAACGTTGGAAGCAGTAAATCACCAGTGAAGAAATATAAATCAGGACAATGTGGATTCCGAGGGAGCAAGAAGCCGTGGAGGGGGGTACGGGCACTGGAGGAAGCCCCTCTCCGCCACACAGGCCGGTCTCCCCGGGCTGCCTTTCCTGCCAGTTCACCCCAAGACACTCCTGCCACCCCACAGGGTTCCCGCCGGTGGGCGGAGGCTGAGAACCTCTGAGGCCACGGGCGCTGGCCGTCCACCGGCCTGCGGCGCTGGCCAGGTCCCCAGCCACCCCCATGGCGGACACGCACGCCACATGGCGCCTGGCTGGCCTGCGAAGGGCAGGTGCACGTGGCCCGCGTCCACCCGGGAACGTGAACCTCGGCCCGCGCTCCGCAGGGGCGCTTTCTGGACGGCGAACGTGCGCAGGGCGCAGGGCGGCGGGGCGGCGGCTGGAAGGTGCCTGAGCCGAGGGTGTGAAGCGGCGCGAGGGTCCCGGAGATCCGGCTGTCCCGGGCTCCGCACGGCGTCCCTTTCTTCTTATCTGCTTCTTCCCGGTCCGCGTCCGCCCTCCCTCCCTCCGCCTCCCTCCCGGGCGCCCTGAGGAGGTCCAGCTGGAAGGCGCGGGCTCCGGGTGCAGGCGCTGCAGACGGGGCTAAAGTAAACACGCTGGCCATCGGCAGGCAGCGAGAGCCTCTGGACAGATGATGGTCGCGGGGCCGGGGAGGACCACACACGCAAAGCCCCTCGGACCACACAGGAGTCCGCCCGCCGCCCGCCTGCGCCACACGCCACACGCACACACGCGGAGGCACACACAGGACGCCCTGGCCTCACCAGAGCGCCCGGGACACTTGGAGACCCATTTCTGAAACCCCGTGATGCCGGCCGGGCCTGACCCTGCGTCCCCCGAAGGAGCAGAGGGCAGGCGCCCAGCACTTACCCTGAGGCATGGGGGGGTGGGCGTCGCTTTAACCCCTGGCTTCAGAGTCCCACCCTGAGCTGGGTGACTGGGCAGGGAATGAAAGGTGCCTTCTGGAGCCTGGTCCCCTCCCCATCCACTTCAGTGTATTTCACTCTGGTGGCAGTGTCTGCACCACTCCTTGATCAGGGTAAGGGCCACCAGCTCTTATGCTGGTCATGGCTGGACCCGCATGCCTGGGCTGTGCCGCAGCTGTTCACTCTGGGCAAGCTCTTCACCCTCTCTGTGCCTCAGCTTCAGCTGCTGTGGAGTGGGGAGAGTGATAGGCCACCTGGCAGGAGCCACTGCAGAGGTACAGGGGGCCTTGCACAGGGACTGGGGCAGGCCACAGTGCTGGCCATGGCTGTTCATCAGGCTGCCACCATTCAGTCCAAAATAGTGGCAAGCCAGGCACAATGGCACAAGTCTGTGGTCCCAGCCAAGGGTCACAGGAGGCTGAGGCAGGAGGATTGCAGGTTGGAGGACAGCCGCAGCAACTTAGCAAGGTCCTAAGCACCTCAGTGACACCCTGTCTGAAACAGGGAAAGGGCTGTGCTCCATTGTCAGCACCAAAAAAAATAAAAAACGCAGCTCCAGCTCCAGGAGGGAGGGGCGTCCTCAGGCTCCTCTCGGCGTGTCTCCAGCCTCCAAACTTCCTGGGAGCTCTGGGGGACAGCCCGACCGTCCCTGCTCGTGATGGTGGCTGCTAACGTAATGCAGGAGCACAGCTCCCCAGTAAAGTCCTGGGCACCCCTGCTGGCTGCCCAGCTGAGCGGACGGGAAGACAGGCAGCCCTGTGGCCTCCGCTGGTCGATCTCCTCCCTAAAGGCCCCAGCACCCCGGTATCCCATGCCCCCAAGTGTGCTGGGAGTCCCCCTCCTAATGAGGAGGTAGCCCTGTGTGTCCAGGTGGGGCTGCCGGTGTCCTGGCTGGAGGCTGGCCTTGGGACAGAGCCGCCTCCTCAGGCTCACCTTGCTTATTGGGGGGTGGGTGCAAAGGGCAGGCGGCGGGTTCCATCCCATGACCCCCCAGACCATGACTGCAGGCTGGGCAGTGTGGCCTCAGGCCCATCTGCAGGGCTGTGCTGGCTCTCAGCTTGGCCAGGCGGCCGGAGCCATCTGTCTTCATTAGTGGGTTGGGGAGGCGAGAGGAGGGGCTGTCACGGCCCGGGAGCCTGCCGTGCTGGCGGCCGCTTTGAAGCCCCTCCAGGCTGCAGTTCTGCAGATGAGAGTGTGGCAGGGCGTCCCCGGAGGTCCACACAATGGGGTCTTCAGTCCTGGGGCTGCAGGGAGACCTGGGCGGGGCTGTGCCTTGCCCCCCTGCTCCATCCTGCTCAGTGCCGCCATGAGGACTCATCTGGGGGAGCCTCCTGCTCTGGAAGGAGAAGCCGGCAGACAGCAAGGAGATCCCAGGACAGACCACAGGCAGAGGGAGAGGGAGCCCCGTGAGGCGGGCTCTGGGCAGCCTCCTTGGGCCCCATGCCCACGGGGACCCTAGAGCCCTCTTGAGAAGTATGTCATGTTGGAAATGCCATCTGTCACTCTGAGTGGCCCCAGGGCTCCGCCTGGTACCTGGCCTCGGTTTCCTCATCTGGAAAGTGGGTGTGGCAGGTGGACCAAAGTCCTGGAGCTGCCCAGGGGTGAGTGTGGCCACACCTGCGGGTCAGCGTAGAGAGAGACCTGGAGGAGTGGTGGCCGTGGTGACGAGGACGGTGCAGAAGCCCCACACTGAACCCAGGTGGACAGGCAGTAACCAGGACAGAGACCCTGCTGTCCTGGGCACGGAGGAGACATGGGGTCCCTCCCTTGGGGTCTTCCTGACACCCCACCCATCCTCTGGATGGTGTGAGTTACCCATGACACGGACACGAGTGACAGGTCTTCCCCCAGAGGAGGGACGGGGACCTCCTGGGTTCCTGCTGCACCTGGGACCCCACGGAGGGGGAACAACCCAGCGGCCGTGGAGAGGGTCTCGGTGCTGCAGAGGCGAGGAGCACTGGGCTGTCCTCAGGGAAGGGTGGCTGGTTCTCTCTCCTGGACGGCGTCCCGGCCCCGCAGGGGGTGCAGTCAAGGCGGGCTGCGCCACTTCCCAGATCCTCCATGTGCCCACTTCATGGAGGTGAGTTAGAAGAAGCCCCCGCCGGCGGCCTGGAGACCTGGCTTCACCTCCCCTTCCCTTTCTCTCTGTCCCCAACCCTTTACTTAAACCGCTGAAGCCTTTTGCAGAGGTGCTCAGAGGCGCTGGAGGTCACCCATGAGGCCCTCAACGCGGGTCAGAAGCCGGCGGCCTGGGCGTCCGCAGCACTCCCCTGAACTCAGCTGGTCAAGCTGGCGCGGGCAGGGGCTGAAGGCGAGTCCTGCGTCTCTGCCCCAGGACAGTGGCCCTCGTGTGGGCCCAGGGCTTCCTCTGCCCAGCTGATGAGCTGCGTTGTCCGCGCGGCTCCCTCTCAGCAGGAGTCGGGGACCCTCCACCCTCCTCTGCGGGGCAGGGGAGCTGCCAAGCTTGCCCACCACCCCGCCTGCAGGCTGGCGTGGGACCTTGCCGTTTCCCACCAGATGTTAGCCGGGGAAGAGACGCGCCAGGCCATAAAACAAATCCCTGCGTTCCAGGGCCCGCGCCGCACGGCCCACATCTGCCTGTCAGGGCCCAGTGCAAGCATAACACAGACCTCCTCCCGCCCGGCATGGAAGGCGCTTCGACTCCCGCTGAGAAACATGAAGGTCACGACCCGCGGCTTCCCCATCTGCCCTTTCCTCGCCAGGGGGAAATCTGACAACAGACGTGTTATTTATGCAGCTTAATGCAACCCAGAGGCCATCCGCACGTTGCGGGAGGAGAGAAAGGAGGAGCCGGCCCCACAGGCTGGTTTCACTAGCGGCTCTCTGAGCAGGACCAGGACAGGGACGGGATTCGCAGGAGAAGGGCTCTCCCAGCGGCACCCCCACACTGCCTGGCAGGCAGGGACGCTGGAGCGAGCCCACGCGGGGGTGGGGGTGGGGGTTCTGGCGGGTTTCCTGGGGGGCAGGGGCGCAGCCAGCCCTCCCACACCAGCCCTCCTGCTCAGGCCCCAGGAAGGCTCCCCGCAGCCAGCGCCCGCAGGGGCAGCAGCGTGCCTGGTCCAGCCCCAGGGTTGTCCTCTAAGACCTGGGTCCCTCCTGAGAGCGGAGACGCATGGGTTTGTAAAATGTTTAAGGCAGATCTTCTCCCCATAGCTCCAGGCTGGGGGCTCAGGCGGGTGGCGGAGTCACATCCCAGCGGAGAGGTGCTGGTCTGTTTTTCTGTTTTGTGACCCGTGGCCTCGCACACACTCCCAGATCCTCGTCCCCAGCAGGTCCCTTGACCGCCCCTGGTAAAATGGGGATCAGAATAGGTCTGTGTGTCCCCCCAGTGTGGGCCCATAAAAGGTCACCAAGCATCAGGACTGGTCCTCCGCCCTCTCCCACACAGCTCCGGGCCAGAGCAAGGAGTTGAGCACACAGAGGCCAGTGCCCTGTGGTCTGGGTTGAAATCCTAGCTCGGGCTGTGTGGGAGGTCAGCTGACCTCTCTGTGCCTCTGGTTTGTTTCCTTATCTGTGATTTTGGGGTCACAACTGTGAAGGTTGGACGTGTCCATGGACAGTGTGCAAAGCATGCCGCTGGTGGGGCCCTGAGACCCTGGTTCAAAGCTGCTCTGAAGCTGGGCGTGGTGGCCGGTGCCTGTGATCCCAGGTGCTCGGGAGGCTGAGGCAGGAGGATTGTGAGTTCAAAGCCAGCCTCAGCAAAATAGAGGTGCCAAGCAACTCAGTGAGACCCTGTCTCTAAATAAAATACAAAATGGGGCTGGGGATGTGGCTCAGCAGTCGAGTGCCCCCGAGTTTAATCCCTGGTACCCCCCCAAAAAATAAAATTGTTTTGAAGTACTGACTGCACAAACAGCAGCTGAGCAAATCCATGATAATAAAAGTGGGAGTGCTAAAGACTTCAATTCTAATGAATACTAGGCTGTTTTTAAAATATGTCACTGTTTTTTGATTTCTCACATTCGCTGTGTCATTTCGGGGAAATTTTTATTCTCAGACCCTCAAAGTTTACCAGACTCATTCACAGTGTTTATTGCACCAACAGCAGCATGTCAGGAACAATGGTCGTTAAAGAAACCACCTCTGACACTGCGGTCACACTCTTCTCAGACGGGCAGGGGTCTTTGTGCCTTTCCTTTTGAAATGGCCGCTGGACGGCTCACCTCAGGAAGCAGCTTGGGCAGGGCTGCCCCTTCGCAGCCAGGCACCGGGAGGTCCAGACTGGACCAGGGTGGGCGCTGTGTGCCTGTGTGGCGTGGACCAAGCACTCTGGGAGACACGGCCCCAGGCTGTGGTCAAGTGCCGTTCTCCCTGGGGCGGCCCCCGATGGCCGGCTGCTCAGCATTGCTGGGCACACGGCCTCGGCTACCAGGGGCTTGAGGCCACAGCTCCGCAGGCTGCTGAGGAAAGGCATCCTCTCCTGAGAGCCCAGCCCTGAGCAGGCAGGGATGGTCTGTTGGCTGAGATGCCCCCTGGATGCAGGGAGAGGCCAGCGGATACCCGAGCCTTGGTGAACGAACAAAGGAAGCCCAGTGTGGGACGGCCCGACCCTCTCCTGAGCTCCTCTGGGAGAGACGCCGAGCTGCCTTTCTGTTCAGGATGTCGGAGGACTTACTTAAGTGATTCTAGAACACAGAGCTGACTTTGTACCGACTCTCCCTCAGCCTCCTCTAAACCGCCTGGGATGAGGGCAGAGGCCAGCTCCGTCCCCTGCCCAGCTGGGGACTTGACCGAGCCAGCAGGGCCTGGGTGCTGGCCCTGGACTGGAGAGCTGAGGTTTCTCTGTGACCGGTCGGCTTTATCAGGGTCTGATGGTGGCAGTGAGGGGTCGTGACCCTTGTCACCACCGGGCTGATGCAGCAGCTTTAATCCTGACGATGACGTCCTGAGAAAGGACGCTGGGACCAAGTGGCCAGAGTGTGCTTCTCCCTGCCCCTGCGACTGCCCGTCTGCCTGTCTGTCTCTCGCTCTCCAGGGGGCCCAGGGGCCTGGTTCCCAGCCCCTGTCTCCAGCGCCCAGCACCCTGCTCTGCTGCCTGGTCCTGGGAATTCAGTTCCTGTGCAGCAAGGGGCCAGGTCCCGGCTCTGGCCCAGGGGCACGTCCCCCGCCGCTCTCAGTGCTGGCTCTGCTTCCTGTTTACTGCAGAGAGTAGCTGGGGACCGTGGGGTCTGTGTCCAGCCCCGGGGTCCAGGCCCATCAGGCCCAGGCTCTCATCTTATCAGCCCAGGGCCGAGCCTCTGCCATCCGTCAGCTGTCTTCTGAGGTAATTGCCAGCTCTCTGTCCTGGAAGGTCACCTTATTAGGGGACCAGGTCCTGGTGGGGGAGCTGGAGGGTTTCTGCAGAGCTCAGCTAGCTTTAATTTTTTTTTTTTTTGAAATTAAAGCACATGTGTAATTTTGAAATGCAAAATAAATAAATATTCCTTATAAAACATTCCCTCAAATCATCAAAGTAGAAAGAAAAAAGTAATCATCATCCAAAACCATATTCCTCAGAAATAATATTTTGGCAATGTTTTATTAAACATCTCTTTATGCAAATCATACCCAGGGAGACCCGTGCATACTATTTCTCAAAAACGGGGTTGTGTGCTGCATGCTGCTGTTGGCTAAATAATTTTTAACCTGATGATGTGGCAGGAAGGCATTTTCCTGCCAGTAAGAACAGATCGGCGTCACCTGTGAACAGCTGTGTGATTCTCCACCTCCCCAGCGCTCAAGCTGTTTCTCAGTTTGCTGCTACACATGACGAACAGCACCACAATGGACATCCGCTGCCCACTTGTCCAAGTATTTCTTTGGGGTACATCCCTAGACTCGGGGTAGCCAGTGTATGGGGCTCTCATGTGTCAAATGACGATGCAGCTGAGCAAAGCATCTGCTGACGAGGAGGTGCCCATCGTCCTCCCACAGACACGCTGCACCAGGTCCCGGTGCCCAGGCCTGGGCCGCACCCAGTACTGCCCAATCCTTTCATGGGGTCAATACAATGGGGAGAAATGGTCTCTTGCTGTTGGGCTTTGGACTTAAAAAATTACTTTGCGCATGTTCATTAGGCATTCACGCATCTGTGAACTGGCTCGGCTCCTCAGAAGAAAATCCTCATGCTGCAAAGGTCTTGTAATGGTCAATTGGTCTGACGCCCCCAATCCTGCACACTCATCCACCTATATATCCATCTACACACGTCCGTTCATTCACCCACCCACCCACCCACCTGTCTATCCAGCAGTTTGTTTGAGGCCTGAGACACTGTTCACCAAGTGCTCCACGTGGCTCCAGAGCCAGGGTGGCTTTCCAGACGCACTGTCTCCTAAAGGTGATCAGTTACAGCAGGAAACACAGAGACCATCTTGGGAGTGAGCACCGTAGGCCGTTCAGCTTCGAATCAGGAAGATCAGGGCACAGCAATAAAGACTTTCATTTTGTTTCAAAGCCAAAAAATCCACACATCTATCTACCCATCCACCTATCTACCCACCCCCCATCCATCCACCCATCCACCCACCTACCCATCCATCCATCTAACCATCCAACCATCCATCCATTCAATACTCAAATCAGCTAAACTCTTTCTTCCCGGCGAGCTTGACCTGGTCCAGACTACGGGGTCACTCCCAAGGTGGTCTTGGTCTCCTGCCCTAGTTGACCAGTCCTCAGAAGACGGTGCACCTGGGAAGCCACCTGTCCTGAGCCCTGAGGAGGGCTTTGGTGAGGCCACTGTGAGGTCACCCCTCGAGTGTGGGCTTCGTATAAGAGTCACACCAAACCCTGGGCTTCCAGGACGCCAGAGGCCCGGCCCAGCCTCAAAGATGGCCCAGTGGACCTGGACATCACTGGCCCTTGGCTCCTGGCTCACAGGTTACTTGAGGGAAAAAAGAAGAGAGAAAGACTGTAAAATAACTGAAATAGAACCCGAATTGGTCCAAAGCACCCAGCTGGGTTCTTCCCACTAAGGGCAGATTTAGAGACCAGATTTTCTATTGCAGAAACGCCTTTAAGCTGACCAGAGACACAATTTGCAATGAGCCCCTGGTCCTCCTCGGCTCTGCCTTGCTGATGGCCTGCTCCTCTGCTCCCCAGCTACCCACCCCGGCCTTGAGTTATTCTCAAGACTTAATTCCCTGAGTGTCTAGTCCTGGGTCTCTGAAGGACAGGCCCTAGGACCAGCCCGCCACACTTTAGCAGGAATTAGCCCACAGATCATCGCGCTCTGCCAGGAGCACAGGGTGGGGGTTTTTAAGGGAGCCCCTTCATCCATGAGATGGGTGCTCCTGACGGGGACAGGGGACTTCTCAGCTCCACGGAGCCTTGCGTTTTATCTCGCCCTCCCTTTCTGTCCCACGGACCTCTCTTGGGCACTTGTCAGCCCCGGGAGGTACAGAGAAGAGGTTCAGCTGTGAATTCGAAGCTGTTCAGTTCGAATCCGAGGAAGTCGGACCACTGCTGTGAAGCCTTCCAAAGTCCTGATAACATGAGAGGGTGCTCTGTGACTCCCTGGGCGTAAGGTCCTGTCCCAGGCTTCTGGGGGGCTGTGTGACTCTGGGGCCGAGCTCCCCTGGGGCGAGGACCGCTGGCTGGGACCCCAGGGCCTGCGCCCGGAGCTCAGGTCTCCTGAGCCGGGATCTCCCCGGGGCCAAGGTGACCCGAGGCCTGTTCCAGGTTCAGGAGGAAAAGAATCTCGGCTTGGCCAGGAAGCGCCCGCGGGGAGGGGCGCTCTGGGGGCGGGTGACTCAGTGTGTTTCTCTTTTGACATTTACAGCCCTGAAAAATGACTGCGGCTTCCTCCAGCGCTGGGCCAGAGGCTGAGCAGTGACCTTTCGGCCCGTGTGACTGCCAGCTCGGGGAGGCCCTGGCGTGAGCACCGTGTGCGCCCTGCCCTGAGGACCAGGCGGCAGTCCAGGCGGCCACTCGGGCAGCGAGGACCCCAGGAGGGAGGGGACGCTGCCCTCACCAGGCCCGTAACTCTGAAGAAATCCACCACAGTGTTGATCCGAAGCCTCTGATTTACATTTGAAAAATCATCTGGAACTTTCTCTCTTTTTTTAAAAAAAAAATTTTTATGTTCTTACACGTTGATGGACCTTTATTATTTTATTCATTTGTTTACATGCTGAGAATCGAACCCAGCACCTCAGATGCCAGGCGAGAGCTCTACCACCAGCCCAGCCCCGGCCCAGCCCAGGGAACGCTCTCTGCCGTCATCTCCGGGGGCCCTCGCGCAGCGGCCTTGCTTTTAGAAAGACAGCTGGTGGTGACCTCTCGTTCCTGGGGTCACGTGTTTTATTCTTTGGAGGACACTTAGGAGACTATGAAAAGGAAAGTAGGAGTGGCGCGTGACGTGACATTTCCCGCTCAGCGGTGGCCGCGATTCACACTGTGGCGAACTTCTCAATGTCTGCAGCCCCCTCGGCTCTTCCTAAGCCTCGTGGGAGCGGCTGCCCTGTGTCCCCCTGGGGTACAGAATGTCCAGGGTTTGCGGACTTCCCTGCCGGGTGGTGGGTGGGGGTCCAGTTGCTGCTCTGGAGTTGTTATTTGTGATTTTCTGAAATCAGGTAAAAAATATCAAGACTTTTTTTTTATGGTTCAAGTACCCACTTCCCGGTAGGCTCCAAACATGGCCAGCGGCGAGCAGAGGCCTGTGGCGGCGGCCGGCGCTGCTTCCCCCTCGGCCTGCTCGCTGCCCGAGAGCCCACGAGGGGGCCCCTGGGGGGCTTCCCTGCCCTCGACCCCTGGCAGGCCCCCCGGGGCCCCAGGCCCCACCAGGGCGAGTCCCTGTGCCCAGCCCCACGCTGTGCGGGGCTCTGCAGGGCTCGGGGAGGAAGAGGCACGTGGGGCACCGACGTCTCACGGGGCCAACGGGTTTTGCCGAAGTTGAGAAGCCATCGATGCTTCCTGAAGCTTAGGACGTGGAGCGTTTTCAAAAAGAAGCAACCACCCACCAGAGGAGCCATGGGATCGTTTTGGTGGTGCAGATCTGCCACCAACGTAGGCTCACACACCTGCCGAGGGACAGAGTGAGCCCACATGGCCGTCAGGAGCAAGGCCGCCAGACCCGTCCTTGGGATTTCTGAGTGAAGCTGATTGATGGGACCAGGAGCGGCGGCCCCCACCCCTGAGGGCCGGGCTGCCACCAGCCCCCACGTCCCCACTCCCTCTGGTGTGGCTCGTGGATGGGGCCCCGGCTGCCTGCGGTGGGACACTGGGGATTCTGCAGACTCAGGAGCATCTGTTTCCTCGTCTGCACAACAGGGCGGCGGCTGCACAGAGCCACTGTCAACCTCCCAGGAAACAAGGCCCTGTGGTCACTGAGCACGCTCCAAGATGGTCTCTCCCCTTGGCAGAGGAGGGCAGAGCTGCTGCCCACGTTCCTGTGCGGTTTCCCTGGGGTGGCCCCCATGCTCCTCCAGGGAGCAGGGATCCAGCCCAGGGCAGAGCACTGGGTTCAAACAGGCAGCTTCAGGGTGCAGACAGGGGCAGAGCACCCATCTCTGCCCACTGCTGTGTGGCCAGCGCCTCACCTTCCTCCTCTGCAAAATGGGCACAGAGTGGGACCTGCCCACCAGGTGCTGGACAGACGACAGGCTCCCTGCTGTCCTCCAGGGCTGGCTGCTGTTCCCGGGTCTGACAGCCCCATCTGAACCAGAGTGCCACTCAGAAAAGTCTCCGTCTCTGGCGGTGACAATGATCCAGGCTTGGGTACCACCCTGAGGCAGCGGGAGGCCAAGTGTGGTCCATGCCTCAACGTCTTCAGAGAGAGCTGCATGTGCCAGCTCGCAGGTCACAGTTAACGTAAACTCTGGGGACCTCGAGGGAGTTAGGGGTCTCACTTTCGATTAAGTGTCTGAGTGGACATGTGCTCGAAATGTGATAAGACAGCTATGGCACATTAAGTCAATGCCGATCGGTAATTAAAAGCGGATTTCTGCAGGCTTAGCTGCCGGGAGGGAGATGGGCGTCTTCCACGGGAGCCGATAGTGCTCAGGAAGTTTGGTTTTAATAACCCCGGGGCCCGCGGCTCTGCTCTTGGCAGTAGTCACGCAGGGTTCTTGCCGGGGAATCACAGTCACTCACAGTGAGCGCAGCCCGCACCTGGGGCTCCACGGCCGGTGTTGACAGCCCTGGGGGACCTACCGCGGACCATTGCCTGGCCCTGTAGACCCCGGGGCTGGGAGGGGCGAGGGCCACAGTCCCTGCTCACGGGAGGCCCTGGAGGACCCTGCTCTCTGCCCACTCAGCCCGGTGCCTCTCCCCCCTCCTCGTGCTTCTGACCCTTCCGCGTCCTCTTGTCCCTGCTCTGTCTAACCATCCTCTCCCCCCTCCCCTTCCCCAGCACTCTAACCCACTCAGGTGGACCGTCTCGCCATCCCTGGGTCCCTGCACCTGTGTCCCAGCTGCCACGGTCCTGAGCCTTGAGGGACCCCAGTCCTTGCCGCTGAGGCCCCGGGGTCCCTGAGGCGTGCAGCCATGGGGGCTCAGGGGAGCCGCCTGTGATGAGCACCTGCTTCTCCCGTGAGTCGCCAGTGTTACCTTCAACCAGCGAACAGCCACTTGTCCTTCCATGTGACTTTACCTGTCGGCAAAGTGACCCTGCTCAAGACGCATCCTCCATCAACAGGCTCCAAGAGTCCCTCTTGCCAGACGGCATCCTAACGCCCGTGGGACCCTGTCCTGGGAGCTGGGGCACAGGACCCCCTGACGGGAGGTCCTAGCAGAGCCCTGTCCCTGGTGGGCCTCGGGTAGCTCTCCTGGAAACCCTCCAGGCCCCTGGACACGGGTTCTCCTTCACGCCCAAGCTCAGGTCAGGAAGCCAGCAGCGCCCTGTGACCTCAGGGGCACCACCAAGGGGCCAGCCACACCGCTGTGTGGGGCCATCGAGGGACACTGCTTCAGCAGGCTGCAGCAACCTGCAGAACCCACCCGTGGTTCCTGCTCAGAACAGAAGGGGCTGTGTCCCCCACACCCCACGCAGAGCAGGGCATGAAGCCGGAGGACGCTGTGGTCTCTGCCTGGGCCCTGTCCCCCGTCTGTTTCTGTGGGTCTGTCTCTCCCTGGGTGTGCCTGTGCCCTGTTCCTGCCTGTCCCTCCCCTCTGTCCTCCGCGCCCTCTCTGGGCACTGCATCAGGTTTCGGGGCTGACCTTGGCCAGGCTCTGCGGGAGGCTGCTGCTGGAAGCCGTGAACCTGGGCAGCCCCGCCCAGAAGCACTATCCGCTCGCTCACGGGAGAACAATATATTAAAGATAAAAGGACCTCGTGCGTGTGCGGCGCGTCTCTGTCAACTCCCGCCTCTCCCCGGAGATGGCTTCTCCTGGGCGGGCGGCTGTGCAGGCAGCCGGAGCTCAGCTCCGTGGGCTGCAGGGTACTGGACGCACGGAACAGTGCTACCCGCGGAGGTCCCTGTGCCCAGGGCCTGACAAAGAGGGTGCGGGGACCCCGAGGCTGCGGGAGGTGGAAACTCTGGGGACCCGTGGACACCAGCGTCCCAGCCCCTGGTCCCACAAGGTGCCGACAGCAGCAGGCGGGAGGCACACGGAGGAGGGTACCTGGTACCGGGACTCCTAAGGACACAGGCACTGGGCGGGGGGGGCTCCCAGAGGATCCTCCCTCCTGGTCCCCTGCAGGGCCTCCTGGTCACCTTGCAGGGCGGTGGTGTCCATGCTGGGCTCTGCTGGCCTTCGCAGCAGGGCTGCCGTCTGGGCATCTTGTTAGGAGCGCGGAGACCGAGGCAGAGCGTGCGTTTCCTGGGCCCCAGAATCCGCTGACACGAGGTCCTGTCTCCATGACCATTGGGGTCAGTGCATCTCCTCCCTGAACACATGCTCTCTCTTTCTGGACGATTGTCACACGGGCTGGGTGATGAGCAGGAAGGCAGCAAGGCTCCTTGGCCAGCACCGTCCACGCTGCCGTCTCCACTGGCCGAAGCGGCTCTGATCTTCTCGATGGAGCCTCCTCCCGCTGGGCCTGCTGGTGGGCCTTAGTGCGGGAGCCCCTCGGCTGCTCTCCCTCTGGGGCTGGGAGGCCTGGCTTTGGCGCTCGCCCGGGCTGCTCCTGGGCAGGTGGACACACGGGAGCTGCTTAGAGGACCGCAGTGGGGTGAGCCAGGCAGGAGCCCAGCAGGACCTGATCATGGAGGCCCGGAGTCAGGACAGCGTCCACAGGTAAGAGGGGGGCCCGGGAGGGGAGGGTGCGGACTTCAAAAGAGGACACCCAAGGGACAGCAGAAGGGCTGGGCCAGGAGCCTTCCTGGCTAGGCAGCGGGGGAAGGGGCTCAGAGCTGGCATCAGGCTTGGGGAAGGCCATTTCCACTGGACATCACCGGGCATCCTGGGCATCACAGGACATCTAGGGCTCTCATGGGTATGGCTGTCAATCAGGACCTCACGGGTGCCCCTGGGCATCATGAGCATCCCTGGACATCACTGGGCACCATAGTGAGATTGGTGTGTGGTGAGCCCTTTACGTATAGGACACGCAGCACAGAGCTGGAGGAGGATTCTGCAGGTTCCTCTGCTGCCCCCCAGGAGGGGTGGACGCTTCCCCCAGCCATCCATACCCTGGTGTCCACTCAGACGAGCCTTCGTTCCTTTCCTAGCACAAAAGGTAAAAAGCAAACAGGCAAATGTGCTTGAATACACACGAATGGAAAGACGTCCTCAGAACGACAGGAGCTTCAGGCCTCCACACCCCGTGCCAACAACAGCAGGCTCCTCCTGTGGGCAGGGGCTGCACCACTGCATAGGAAGGAGGCTGTGGGAGGGAGGCTGCAGGAAGGAGACTGAGGGAGGGAGGCTGAGGGAGGAAGGCTGAGGGAGGGAGGCTGAGGGAGTGAGGCTGCAGGAGGGAGGCTGAGGGAGGGAGGCTGAGGGAGGGAGGCTGCAGGAGGGAGGCTGTGGGCTGTGGAAAGGTGCCTTCGCCCTGGGCCTGGTGGTCCAGCTCCAGGGCTCTGGTGACCTTAGGACACTCATTGTCAGGCTGCTTTTAATTTTTTTTTTTTTTTAACAAAAGCGAAGAGACCCGAGTGCCCAGCCATCTTCTTGTGCCTCTGTCCTCTGGCCCCTTCTCTTCCCTGAGCCTCAGGGCACAGATCAAGATGCAAGCCGCGGTCAGGCGGAGTAGCAGAGGTTGGGGTTAGCCGCAGCCAGGCGGTCTTCCTGCGATAAAGGCCCCTCTTCAGGAAATCTGCTCTCTCTCAGCTTTATGGCCGCTCCGCTGGGCTTTGCAGACTGAGCCATGTCAGAGGTCACCCTGGGAGCCTCGGATCTGTCCCTCTCAGATGTCCTCAGTGGCCTCAGCAGGACGGAGCCGTAGGACCATCTGCTAACGGGTTCCCAGCGCTGCCAGGGCCATCCGCCAATCACTTCCTGGGCTTGCGTCTCCTCATCACTAGAAGGGGCGGCATTTCTGCTGGGGAGCAGCGCGGGGCGGCCGGTGTGAGAGAGCGGGCCAGGGTATCAGGAAGAGGTGCCGTGTGTGACCAGCGAGCTTGAGGGGTCAGCTGGGCGGCTGAGCCAGGAGCTTCGTACTGGAGACTCACAACCGGGCTCCCATCTGAGTCCTCGCAGCCTGGCTGGTCCTGGGGGTCACTCCACCGACTGCTGAGCCTCAGTGCCCTACTTCCTGAGCCCAGGGCCCCACGGGGACAGAGATTTTCATCTGTCCTATGCTTGACTGTATTCCCAGCCCCCAGCTCAGCACCTAGCACACGGAAGGTGCTTCGTAAACGTCAGGCAGGCGAGGGACCGAAGGCTGGTCACTTGTTAGGTTGCCAGGCGCACACCGAGAATTCTCACGCTGATCTGCAGTGGACAAGGTTGATTTCTCGGATGCACTGGACTTTAAAGTTCTTTACTCTACGGTCTTCTTCCTTCTCTCTTTTCCTGAGGCTCCACACTGGTGCATATAAAGTTCTCATCTCGATTCAGAGAAAGGTGGGAACGCAGAGGAAGGACCTGGGGCGGTGGCTGCTGAGTGACCGTCACAGGTCTGGGGACGCCCTGCTTTCTACTCCTGCCCTGTCCCAGCTTTGGGGGTCACCCGGCGCCACCTCTCAGGCCATATTTTTCTCTGTGTTCCCCAACCAAAGTGGGCTCTGGCGGTGTGGACCCATGCACCGGGCGGGTCCCCAGGTTTCAGGGACTTTGCCCCATGAGGACCCCGTGATGGAGACGCTGCCTGCTCCAGCCTGTGGCCTGGCAGAAGATCCACAGATCCACGCAGCTGCTGTGGAACTTTCTGGGCAGGGCCCGAGTTCAGGTCCTCGGGGCCTGGCACCAGGGCTAAAAGCAGAATCCAGGCCACGTGGGAGGGTGGGGCGGGAGCCACCCAGAGCCAGTCCCAGAGCCAGTCCCACAGAGATTCTGGGAAGACGCTGATTAATCCAATCCCTCACCCTCGAGTCCAGGCTCCCAGTCCAAGCTCTTTCCAAAGACTCAGTCGCCTTGAGGGGAGGGCGGGGGGCACCCGCAGCCTGAGGAATCCATTCTGGCCCTCCCCCGCCCGGCCGCGAGCATCTGGCCTGACTTTGGGGCTTATCTGAATGAATCCAATTGCGACACGTCTTGTCTGTGGTTTCACTGTTCATTATGAAATCATGTTCTACTTTTAAAACGCAATAATGGTGGAACCAACCTAATTAGGCTCCGAAACCAAAATCTCACAGTAAAGAGAGTTTTCTTTTTTAAGCCGCTGCGAGGGAGTTGGAATCAGATTATTACTAAATCTGATTTGTGACAGGCTAAGAGCGAGGTATCGGCTTCAGGTCCTAAGTGGTCTTGGTGACCTCGAGCAGGAAACGCAGACGTCTTCAGGAAAAAATCATAGAGAAAAGCAAACAGTCCCCCTCGCCCGAGCGGGAGGCCGGGGGCGCGGGAGGCCGGGGGCTCGGGGCCAGTGCTGGGCGCCCTCATCTCCAAGGCGCCGCAGAACAGCTCAGGGCTCCAGAGGCTCGGATGAGGACAGGAGGTCAGCCGTGCCGCTGGCCTGGACGGTCCCCTTCCTTCACCGTGGGTGGTTCTGGCCTCGGCTAGGTGAGCGCCTGCTTTCCAGTCACAGAAGGTCTGGCGTGGTCAATCCATGTCCCCGGGGTGCTCTTCTGTCACCTGCTGAGCACTCCCGCTAGCCCCACCCACGCACTCACCAGCTTGCAGGGCGGCCAGCGGGACCACCCCAGGCCCAGGGGGTCTCCCTGCCAGAGGTCCTGGTGGCAGCCTCCTGGCCACCCCTCAACCTCCCATCGTCCAGCGCAGGGAGGCCAGGCCAGGGACCTCCCTCCTCTGTGGCCTGGCGATTCTAGGTTCCTTTGGGAGCCGTGGGAGGAGGCCGGATAGACCGCTGGCCCCTCAGCCTGGCAGGGGCACCTGCACAACCAGCAGATACGGCGGCAGGAGGGCAGGGGGCACCCTGCCAGCCTCCACCCTCCTGAGCTGGGCTTCCTCTCCTTCTGGGACAGTCCATTGCTCCTCCTTCCCCAATTTCTCCCCCCCCCCCAGTTCACAGTCTCAAGGGCCATATCTTAGTGGCTTTGGCATTTGGCTCTAATTTGCACAATAAAACACAAAGAAGTGCCCCTCCCGGGGACCAGGCTTGTCCCTGGAGCTTCCTGGGACTGGGGGGAGCTTTTCTGGGGCTCATGGGCCTCTCCAGGAGCAGGCCAGGCCTCCTGCCTCCTCCCAGGTAGCCGGGCAGCCTGCTGGGCAGCCTCCCCGGGACAGCAGCGGGGCTCAGCCTGCAGCTGACCAGGCCAGGAGCTCTGCAGGCCCCTCTGCCCACCCCCAGCGTCTGCAGGGAAGGTTCACCTATTGGCTCTGGTCCCTGTGCCCGTAATCCACCCCACTGTGGCTTTGCGAAGGGCGTCGGGCCTTAAAACCCGTTTTAAAATCCTATTTTGTGTGTGAGCCAGGAAGCCGGCCTAAGAGCCCCCGCCCCACGTTCAGGTGCAGAGTCTGCCGAGCCTGGGTGCGGCTGCCCTGCCCTGGGCCGGCCACCCTCTGGCCAATAGGCCTAGTGGATGGAACCTCGGACAGTCCTGCTGCCCTGGGCCATTTTCCCTGGGTGACTGGGAGGAGCGCTGTCCCCAGCCCACGTGACTTTGAAAGCAGAAGTAGCAGGTGGAGAGGAGAGAACGCCGTGGAGTGTGCGAGGGGGGTCCCCGACAGCCAGAGGGCACCTGGTCCTGGAAGGCGCTGCCCAGCACCAGGTGTGTCCCTCTCGCAGCACTGGTGGGCACCGCCTGCCCTTGGCCCTGACACCCTGACCACAGCCCGTGGCAGACAGCGAAACCTGTGACGGGCCCTGACAGTCCGAGCAGAGTCCTGAGCCACTGCCCACTCCCGGGAGGCCAAGGGGACAAGGGGAGGCTGACGCCAAGGTACAGGAGCCCACGGCTGGAGGCAGGGCCACCCTGGGCCCTTGATTCCTGCAGTCTCGCCCCCGATCTGGAGAACGAGCTGCTTCCAGGGAGAGACAGGTTCCCTGCCAGGTGGCCAGAAGGCGCCCAGCGTCCCGGGTCCCTCCTCTCCACCTCGCAGCACCTTGTGTGTGAGCCCAGGGAAGCGAGGGGCAGAGCTGCGGCAGTCGGGACGGGCCACGCTGGCAGGCAGGTGCCACGGTCTCGACGCGCCCATTCCCTGGCCTGACGCGAGGCTCTGTCCTCCTCCTGTTGCTACCGCTGAGGACTGCAGGCCGGGTGGCTCCTAAGGAAGAGCACTGAGGGCAGCTCTGCAAGTCCAGGCACCTCGCCGCGTCCGCTCGGCTGGCGCGGCTCCTGCTGCGACATCGCCTGGCGCAGGGCACCATGGCAGGACAGCAGGCGTGGGAGGACTCCCCCCTCCTCGTGAGGCCACAGGCGCCTCATGGCCACCCTCACGGCCTCACCAGCCCTGACTGCTCCTCAGCCCCGTCCGTCCCCTTAGTGCAAGGACTCTGCGGGGGACAAGCTGCAGCTTCCCCTGGCGAGGGGGTGACCAGCGGCCCTCTCCCCCGCTCCCAGATGCCCGGGAGGAGGTGGCACGGCAAAGGCTCCAAGGACCCTTGGCTTTGTCACCCGAAGAGGCTCCAAGAAGCGACAGGAGATGGGGGTGGGGCAGAGCCAGCCCCCAGGGTGGCCTGTCCCTCACGGCAGCCCCCATCCCTGTCCACGGCTGCTGCAGTTGAGTCCCCAGCCCTGTGGCCCCTCAGCAGCCCCTGCCCTCGCCCCTCAGTCCCCAGGAACCCCAGGAGGCTCCCCCCAGGCAGGGAGGGGAAAGACTGAGGGGGTAGGACCATCTGCTTTGGACTAGGATACAGCAGACTCGATGGTTAGGGGAGAGGACCGGCTGCAGACGAGGGTGGAGGCCACCCGCCCACTGCCCAGCGCACTCCTGAGCCCTGCCCTGGCCAGGGAGAGCACTGCACTGTGGCCATATCACTGGAGATGCAGGGTGGTCCAGGGAAGACCTGGACACTCATGCCTGCGCCCTGCCTGGAACCACAGCCACGGCCCCAGGGGAATGGCCAGCAGGGGCGGGGTCTGCAGCGAGGTGGCCAGTGGTGACCAAGGTTGGTTGGTTGCACAAACTTCAGCCTGTGCAGGGCTCTGGGCGGTCACCGGGCTGGTAATAGGAGCCAGTGGCCCACGGTTTGACCTTCCACCTCCTCTTTACTAAATAGGCCTAATTATTGCATTTGTCTGTCATTTGAACCACAGACGGCCCTTTCAGGTCACAGGGGAGGCTGGCTTTTAGCCCCTGTCTGGGAGCGCTGCTAATTGTGTCCTTCAGGCGGAGTGTGCAGGGGCTGCTCAGGGCCCGTTTCCGGGAGGAGGCTGCGCTCACCTCCTGGTGGAGGGACGGCGCCTGGGAGCAGCCCTCGCAGGGCCCGCGGGGCCTCCGGGGGAAGGAGGAGGAGGAGGAGGAGGAGGAGGAGGAGGAGGAGGAGGAGGAGGAGGAGGAGGAGGATGAGGAGGGTGTCCCTGCCCGCAGCACTGGTGGGCACCGCCTGCACTTGACCCTGACACCCTGACCACAGCCCGTGGGGTCCAGGCTGGGCACTCCTCCCTGTTTGTACCAGGTTTGGAATCCAGCTCGCAGGCAGAGTGGCTGCTGTCTCTGCAGGGGGCCCACGTCCACTGTCCTCCCTCTGGCCATGCTCCCCAGAGGGGGATGCACCCGACACCGTGGTCCCTCTGCCTGAGATGCACTCAGTGACGTTTCCCAGCCTCCTCAGTTAGGCAGCCCGTGACCCGGTCCAGGCCAATGGTGTACATGGGTGGGGGGCACCCGGCCCCGGGCAGCCAACACCCCTGGGTCCACCCCTGCTGAATGGAAGGACCCAAGCACCTGAAGGAGGCGCCACCGACGGAGGACACCTGGCCCCGGAGGGACTCGGGGGGCAGATAACCACAGCGCCCCACAATTCCAACCTGTGCAGACGGCCACGTGGATTCAGGCGGACGTTGGTTTGGTCAGGGCTTCGAGATTCAGAGATGGCTTCTTTCAGCACTTGGCCCTTCTGACCAAAGCATTTACCCACAGAACCTCACGTTTGTCTTGAACTAATGGTTTTGACCACAAGACTGGTTTGCTAGGCTCCCTTACAGCGGGCCTGGCCAGTGAGATCCAAGTGACCGTTGTTGGATAGGTCATCTGAGAAGCCTCCTTGAAAAAGAAACAGACACGTCGTCATGCATTCCCCTCTTTCCTTCTTCTGCATATAACAAAAATATGATGGCTGGAACTCCCGCAACTCTGTTGAGCTGTGAGGTGCTAAAGCTGAGTAAATACGGAAAGAATTCTGAGTCCCCACAGAATGTGGAACTACTAAGTAGACCTGAACTCCCTGCTTCTGAACTTGTTTTATAAAACAGAAAAGTAAAACCTTCTCTTTTAAAACCACCATTATTTGGATTTCCTGTTAAATGTATTGGCACCTTGTGCCACCCTTATTTCTTATCTATAAAAATGGGGGACCCTCCACTGTTAACTTAGGTAATACTATTTGTGTAAATAAGACATCACACAGTACCCTGGGCAGAGCTCGCCGCAGTGTCATTCTGGTGTCCCCACGCTTGTCCTTCTTGTTCAACTGTTTCTTCCTCCTCGATGATGACAGAGTTCTTGTCTTATTCAAATTTTAACGCCCGTTAAACACACAGGAGGACTGTACTCGCTGCTGTTTTGGTTAGTGGGGGATTTCATTTCTCGTGATGTTTCCATCTTACCTGAATGAAAACGCACCCTCTTACTGGCCTGTGCCCACAGGTGTCTGAAATAAGGAACAGAGAGCAGAAGGAGGCTCGGGATAGATTTAGACACCAGAGCTCTCAGTTTAAAGTCAAGTCTTTTAAAAATGTTCATGAATTCACGTCTGAGCTTCCTGAGAGTCAAAGCCAAGATGGCAAAAGTTAGGTTTCAAAATTCAGTGTGCGTGTGCAATGAGGGGAGCCAGGTCACGGGTCGCGCCCAGCCAAATTCGGGTGTCAGCCAGGTGGCTGCTTCTCTCGATTTCCGCAGAGTCCTGAGAACGGAACCCGGGCCTCGCTCTTGCTAGGCAGCAGAACTCTCTGTGAAGTTCCCTAAAAAATATCCAGGTGTCTCTTGGACTCTGAGCTGCTGGGCACAGCTGTGCAGGCCGCACACTGTCCACCGCCTTGCGGGCTCTGGACGCCGGTCCCTCCTGCCCTCCCCGGCCTTGCGCGGCTCAGAGCTGTATTTACTGGGGAATCGCCGTTATCTCGGTGCACACAGAAGCCGCGTGGCCAGGAGCAGCGTTGGCCGGAAGCCCGGGTCTTTGTGCAGCGTCTACCTTTCCATCAGCAGAGGCTCACAGCTAAGTGAGGTGCTGACAGCGCCTGGGTTGGGCCGGTCAGGCCTCTTTTCCCTGGCCTGACCCCGACTTCGGCTCCTCCTTCTCTGAACTGCGGCTTTAACTCTCCTTCCCCAACCAGTGATGCAGAGGATGCGCGATGCGGGTCTCTGGGGCGTCACTCGCAGGAGCTCACGGTGAAGTTGGAGGCCGGTGGCCCGGGTGAGTGGAGCCCTGCTCCAGAGGTGGCCATCCCCGGCTGGTCTGCTTCCTGCCAGGGCACCCCACCTACCGCTCTGCGTTTCCTGGGGCAGGTGCCCAGCAGGACCCGGGAGGCCACTCCACCTGCCCACCACCTGGCCTCCCCTGCTGCCCTTCCCAGTCGGGGCTCTAAGGCGGGCGGTGGTTCATGATGAGCTGGGAGTCGCCATCGTATGAGGGACAAGAAGGTGCTCCTGGGGTGTGCAGAATGACATCTGCAGTGAGTGAAGGAATCTGGTGTGGATGGGTCTTAACCCCAGGTGTGGGGACAGTGAGGGCTGAGTCCAGCTCCCCAGCGGTGGAGGGAGAAGCTCGGTAGAACCTAAGACCTGAGCAGAAGCCACGGGCTCAGGAAGCCCAGTGCCCTGCAGAGGCCACCCTGGGCACCCCTGTGTCTGGCGGGAGTCCCTGGGGCTGGCCCCGCGGGTGGCATTTCAATAGGCTCTCGGGCAGCTGGAGGTAGCGTGGGCCATGGCATCCTCGACTTGGTGACTGTGCTGTGGTCACCCCTGGACATTCAGGGGCAAAGGACATGCAGACGCGACCTAGCGCACACCGAGAGGCCAGCGGCGGGGAGCCGTTGAACACGGACAGGAGCTCTGCATGTTGGCTCTGGACCCTTCTGAGGTCTGAGTCTCCCAGGACAAGACATGCGAAGGCTGCAGAGCTGAGGGTGTGGAGGAGACACGGGGATGCCAGGTCCTCCCAGGGCGGCCTGCTGCGCTCCGCCCTGGCTCTGGGATGCTCTGGGCATCCTCACCTGTCCAGACCCCTCAGCGAGCTCTTCCACTTCTGTGCCACTGGTCCCCTGCTGGACTAGACAGTGACACCCAGGGGCACAGGACTGCAGGCCAGCGCCTGGCGCTCCCAGCCTCGGAGGTTCTGGTCCATGTGGGGCGTGGACAGAGCCACTCGTGCTGTCCTCTGTGAGTGGTGGGCACGGCTGTCCACTCGCATGGCCAGGGCACCTGAGTGCGCGTGGACGGCGCGGGCCCAGGTGGGCGGAGGCACGTGGCCTGCTGTTACCGCCACTGGCTCAGGAAGCAAAGGGTTCCGCCTGAAGCCCACGTGGGGGACCCCGTCTGCCTCCCGGGAACCACGCTGGCTTCGCAACAGCTGGTGCCACCCTCTCTCCCAGCAGCCACCCTGGCCATGAAGCTGAGGTCCGCACAGTCAGTCCCACGACTCAGTGCAGTTAGCTGCCTGTGTGACGGCCGCAGGGCCTTGGTGGAGGAGTCACCGTGGTCCTCCTGGTGGCCGTGGGCCAGGCGATGATGGGGAAACCCAAGCTGGGGTCGCTCACTGGGCTGGGCTGAGCCCCCGAGGCCCCGGGGCCGAGGCTGTAGGGTGAGCCGGGAGCAGAGCTCCAGCAGCAGAGCTTGAGCAGTCAGCTGGGGGCGGGCCAAAGGCTCTGAGGACCTCAGGTGCCTGGGTCTGGAGACAACTGGCCCTCCCGGCCCTGGAGCAGGGTCCTGGACGACCCCTGGTCCTTGTGGACAGCAGTGCGGTTTCTCCAGTGACTGCATTCCTGGCCCAGTGCGGTGGCCTCAGGGGCAGATGGCAGGAGCAGACCCTGGTGGCCGCGGGGGAGGACGGGCGGGTGGGAGGCGCCTGGCTCCGTTCCTGGCATCTGTTTTCTTTTTGGCTGGCTGGGAAGATGGGGAGGGACACAGGAGGCCTCTTTGCTGGATGACGTGTCGCAGAGACCAGGGGATCTCCACAGTCAGGAGCTACCCTCAGGTGATCAGGCCATCGACGCGCCGTCTCCAACCCCACACGGAACGCCAGTGTGCCCGCCGCGGGGCAAGGGGCACCGCCAAGCTGCCCAGGCGCTCGGCCTCCCACTTGCCAGAGCCCCACCACGCAGACCTGGGAGCAGGCCTGGTCCAGGCTCTGAGCACAGCCCGGGGGCCCTTCTCCTGGGGGACCACACCCCGACCTGACGAGGCTGAAGTCCAGCCCTCCTCAGCCCCACGTCCCTTCCAGGACTCGCTACAGGGAAGATCTCCAAAATCAGGCTGCCCATCCCCTGTGAACTCTGACCCCTGGTGAGTCACTGGGCCTGCTTCCTGGCCCCGAGGAGCCTGGGTGGAGACCCAGCTGAGCAGCCCACGTCTGGGGGAGAAGGACGTCAGAGCTCTCACTGGCCTTGGGTCAGGGAGGAGTATTTCCCAGGCCCAGCCCCTCGCCTTGGGCCCTCTCACCCCCTGGAGGGCCTCAGGAGGACCCCCGGCCAGCCCGGCTCCCCCCGCCAGTCCACCCAGGAGGACCTGCAGCCACTGGGCCTGTGGGCCTGGGAGGCCGAGGCTGAGGGCCAGTTCACCATCATGTGGGTGCGCGGCCCAGCCTCTCAGCTTCTTGCTGCGGGGGCCGGCCCACCCCAGGTCTCGTGTCTTGGAAGGTGTGGTGGCGCGTCCTGCTCGGGGGCAGTTCCCTGGGCTGTCCGTGACTGAGCCTGGGCCTCCCTGCCCTGCTCCCCAGGGGACCCCGTCCTGCTCAGGTGTGTGCTGGCCCCGGGTTTCAGGAGGCCTGGGCCCGGCTGGCGGCTCCAGACCGCTGGCCTTCACACAGGTAAAGGACACGCTTCCGGCCGGGGGGCGGCACTGGGGCTGCAGCCTTTCCTCTGTTTCAAGTTGGGAGTGACGCTGGGGAGCAGCGGCTGGAGGCCGGGTCTGGGGAAACGACTATTGTGCTCTGCGACCTTGAGGAGCTCCCTTGATCTCCCGCGTTTTAATTTCCTTTGAGAACCTGAGGTGCTTTGAGCCCTTGCTAATAAAAATAAATGTGAGGCGTCTGCCAAGGAGCTCCCTGCCACCCTTGCCGCGGGCCTCGGGGTCACTGTCAGGTCTGGTGCGGGTGTGTGACCTTCTGCCAGGGGCTTCCTGGGAAGGTGGGCCCAGGCCGGGGTCCCCTTGCGCAGGAGGGCGGGGGCGGCAGAAACGCTCCACGTGGACCCTATTTTTGTACCATTTTCCCTGAAATAGAAGGCAAGCCTGGCCCGAGGCTTCCCGGCCGCTCTGCCCAGGGAGCGGGCCCTCCCGCCCGAGAGAGGACTTCCCTTGGCCCCCCGCTTCCTCCGCAGCTTCCTCGACCCTCACCGGGGGAATGCCGGCTGGGCAGGAAGACCACGGCCTCCGCTCCGCTGCGGATCCCTCCCCAGCCCTCCTGGCTCCTGCCCAAGGGGCAGAGGGGGCTGGGGATCACCAGAGCCCCCACTCACGCCTAGGGGCGTCCCTCCACCCTGCCTCCCCACCACACGGGGACCTGGGGTGCTGCCTCCCACCTCTGGCTCCTTCCCCATCCGTTTAGGGAGCAGCAGGGAGGTCAGGCTGGGTGGGGGTGACAGGTCTGCCTTCAAGCCCTGGTCCCCTAATGGCTAGGGACGGGTGCAGGTTGCCATCTGCGGAGTGACCACAGGGGATTCCCTGCTAAGATGCAGGACCCCCAGCTGACTCGAGTTCCAACTAAGCAATGTGATGTGTAGTTCAGCAGGAGCTGGACTGAAGCTGTCCGCATCCCCCTGTCCCTGAGTCAGACGGGAGGGAACCGGCTCTGGGGTTGGGGAACCGGCTCAAGGTCAAATGGCTACTCAGTAACAGACCCCAGATCCACCAGGCCAGAGTGGTTCAGGCGGACAGCACAGGCCACAGCACAGGAGCGTAACGGAAGTGTAGCTGGGACCAGAGGTTCCCACGTGCATGGTACCTGTGGGAACACCATCGCGGGCTTCGGGGACCGCGTCTGGGACAGCCATGGCTAGAAATGGCTCTGCTGCCTCCCAGCAGCCAGGTGGAGCTGAGGATGGTGGGAGGGGGGTGCCGCGGCTACCATGCACAGTGAGATGCCCAGAGCCAGGGCGAACCCTGCCAGCCCAATGCCAGGCAGGAGGAGCGGGCACTGAGGGTGCCGCCTGTACCCCGTGCCACCCCCTTTCTACAGTGTTTGAAACAGGTCCTAGGCTCTGCCCCTGGGCGTCCCGGTGCTTGACCAGGCTGAGCCAGGCCACCTTCCCCTGTGGGGTGCCAGCTTACAGTTGGCGACGGAGGAATGGGCAGAGGACTGGGAGGTGGAGGTGGAGAGTCACCCTTGTCCTCCGGGAGTTCCCTGGCTCTAGTGACAGCCGGGCAGGCGGTGCTGGTGGTGACCACCTGTTCTTATTCTCCCCTTCTCTTCCTCAGCTGGCCTCTCTGACCCCTGGTGACCTCCGGACCACCAGTCCCAGAAGCAACTGTCCCCTGTCCCCCACAGACGTCTCTGCAGTCCAGTCCTGCTCCCCATGGGCGTCCTGCTCCCCATGGGCGTCCTGCTCTCCAGAGGTCCCTGTGATTGTCCCGCCCCCTGCGCTGGGGCTCCTGGAAGCCAGAGGGCCTTGCCTCACCCCAGGTCCGCCCACAACCCTGCAGGGTCCAGTGAATTTCCCCAGGCCTGACGGGTTATCAGGAGGTGGGCGGGCCAGAGGGGAGCAGGAAGGGGTGGGGGCGCCTGGGTGGGAGAGGCTGGTCAGTCCGTCCAGCTGCAAGCCTAGATCCGTGCGTTTTTGTTGTATCTCAGTGTGCGATCCTCAGGGCACCTGTAGGTTCTGCTCTCAGTCTGGACTATCGCAAGCTCATGAGTTCCAGAGCAGAGGCAAGACCACAGTGAAGGGCTGGGCTTGGAGGATCGGCAGGGCTTGGGCTGGTGAGCTGTGAGCAGGGCAGAGACGCCCACCTGTGTGGGTCCCCAGGCCCGCCAGGCCC
Source organism: Urocitellus parryii (assembly GCF_045843805.1). Lineage (NCBI taxonomy): Eukaryota > Metazoa > Chordata > Mammalia > Rodentia > Sciuridae > Urocitellus > Urocitellus parryii. The sequence continues at coordinate 56,330,462 of NC_135545.1, forward strand.
AGGTGGCACAGAGATGAATTACAGCTGTGGGCAGGGCCTGCGGGGGGGGGGGGGGGGACTCCGGGCCAGCCATGGGGAGGGACCTCCCAGAAGGGACCTGGGTGGCTCGCCCTTGGCATTTCTGTAGTCTCGGTTCTAAGGGAGGTCCCAGAGCCCAACACCAACACCTGCAAACAGCCCGCGGCCTTCCCAGCTCCCGCAGGGACCCCGAGAGACCCGTCAGGATTAGGTGGGTGAGACCAGGGTGCCCGGGGCTCACCAGCGCCCCACAGAATTGCAGCCCCTGGGCCTCAGCTCTTGCTGAGAACTGGCCGCTGTCCAGTTTCCCAAGGTGTTCATCCTGGGCAGGGCCTTTCTGGGCCCAGCAACAGCACGACAACACAGGTGTGCCCTGCCCCCAGCCTCAAAGTGATTCTCTTTGAGGATTCGTGTGTGTGTGAGTGTGTGTGTGTGTGTGTGTGTGTGCATACACCTATAAATATCTATACAGCCTTCAAAGAAAAAATAAAATTTACATATTTAAAATATGTATTTATTTATTTATTTTATATAATCTTTATGTTATTCTTGTATTGTACAAAATGATCATGTTATATATAGAATCTGTATAATAAATATATTTATGAAATAACAAGAGATCCACTTACACTTGGGTAGATTCGTGTGTGTTAACAGGTGGGTTTCCGTCTGAGTTCACTCGGCTGCTGGGACAGAACCTGGGCTGACAGTTCCTGAGGCTGAGAAGTCCAATGCTCAGGGGCCAGGGACAGAGGGGTCAAGGCAGGGGAGGGTCGCGTCCTCTCAGAACAAGCCCCGTCCCTGGTGGAGCCCTGGACCAACGCCCCTCATCCCGCACGCGCCCCCGTGCCCTGTTGGGGTCAGGTTTCCAGCAGATGAGCCTTGGGGGCCGAGTCGGGCCACGGTGTGTGGGCGCGGACAGTGTGCCCTCCGGGTCCGGCTGGCCTCCCTCCTGCCCTTCCGGGAAGCAGTCCTCACCTGCCTGGAGCCGAGCATGTGTGGCCGGGGGCGCTGCACTTCCTTTAATGACACAGGGAAGGTGGAAAGTCCCTTTGGGTGGCAGGGGTGGAGGTCAAGAGAGGGAGTCTGGCACCCGAGTGGGGTGCAGGGGCCTGGGAGTCTCAACCCTAAGTTCCTGTCACAGCTCGGGCCACCGGCGCCCGTCAGGCGCCCGTCAGGCCCTCCAACCAGTTGGGAGAGCCCCTGGGGAGGCGTGGCCTCAGCCTAGCCATCCACTGGGGGCTGCGGCATGGAGCCGGGACCTCTCTCCGGGGACCATGGGGACAGCACCAAGGTCCTGCTGCAGCCTTTGCAACATGCCCCCTCCTCCCTCGTCTTTCTGTGGTCTGGAGATGTCCCCTGGGGACATCCGTGGCCACAGCTGTCTCCCTCCCCAAATGTCCCTACACCTGCCCTTCCAAGTCTCCCCCGGCTGCCTCTCATCCTTCGGGGGCTCGGGCCTCAACGCCCTTGGTCCTCTCTGACCACCCTGCCTCCCGCCCTCCCTGGTGTCTCTCCTCCTCCTCCTCCATCTCCCTCCCCACACAGGCTCCCCCCCCCCCCCCGGCCTGATGCTCCTCTCTTGCTGTCCAGGCCCAGCTGCCCCCTCCCTGTGTCACCTTGGCAGCCTCCAGGTCCTTCTGCCACAACAGCCGGCTTGAGTTTTTAAGCCTGAGCTCGGTCACACTGCTGCCCGCTCAGACCTCCCCTGTCTCCGTCTCGGCACACTGACACCAAGGCCCTCAAAATGGCCCTGGCTCATGAGCTGGGGCCTGTCCCAGCACGTGTGCCCCTCCCCACAGCTCGCCTGACCCCGGCTGCCCCGGCCACCCCAGCTGCTCTGGCCGCCTGGCCCTCTGCACCTCCTCCCTCCAGGACCCAGAGAGCCAAGCTGACCCCTGCCTCCTGCCCCTGCCCCTCGTCCCCAGCCCTGCTCCCCCCACCCACCCACTTGCTCTCTGCAGCATCCGCGTCCTCTCGCCAGTTCCTGGTCAGCCCCACGCAGGCGCCTGCTAAGTGTCCCCGCACCGAGGAGAGCCGGGACACAGGTGCTCAGAGGTGTTTGTGGCTGAGTGAGTGAGCGCTCGGCTGCCCTGTCCCTGCCCTGCCGCCGGCTCCTCCACCCCGAGGCCCAGGCTGCCCGGAGGGCCAGTGGTGGCCGTTTCCGATGGACGTGAATAGACATTCTCCTGGGAAATGCCTTTTCCTGTCAGGTTTCCGACTGCTGATGTCCCTGAGACAAAAGGTCCCCACATGGACATGCGTTCCCTTCCGACACAGACCGTGGATGGCGGGCGTCCCCCGGCCCCGACCTGGGGTTTCACAAATACCCCGCGTCCCCTGAGCTCTGCCCTGCGGCGAGTCAACCCCACGGTCTTCGTCAGACTTTTCAAGGAAGGTGAAGGAGGCGAGCGGACAGCACTGCCCTGGGCAGGCGCCGAGCCGGGGCCCACCTGCGCTCCAGGGCCCTCCCTCTGCTGCCTTGGCCCGTGGGGACGAGGGAACCTGTTGGCCACGGTCACTGCTGGGATCTGTCCCCAGGCCAAGGCTGTGGGCAGGAGCTCCAGTGTGGGGAGCAGGGCCAACACCAAATGCTGACCCGCCCCAGCCACGCTCACGGCGCTAGTCTGCGGGGCCTCCAGGCAGGGACGAGGGACAGGGCGTGTGGGCGACTCAGCTCTTCCCGGCCGAGGCGCAGGGGCAGGGGACCTGAGCTGGTTCCTTCCCAGCAGGGCCTGAGCCTTCTGCTCTCTGGCTGACTCTCCAAGTCCCCCCTGGCCTGCTTCTGTCGGTCCAGTCCTGGCTGCCACCTGGACTCCCCTGGGACCAGCCTGAGAGGAGCCCTTCCCCGGCTCTTTCTCTACTAATTCCTCAAATGCTCAGGGGGCCTGGAAGCACCCCCCATCTCAGGGCTCTGCTGGGCAGTGTCAGGAGAGGGCTGCAGGGGGCCGGTGGAGGAAGGCATGGCCACACTGACCCCCTGCCCACACGCCTGCGGTTGGCCTGCCCTTCCCAGCAACGCCACCTGGATTCTCTGCCAGTCACGGGAGATAACTGAGCCGCCACCTCCGAGCCAGCCCTGCAGCAGGTCCACCCCCCGCCCGTCCACAGTGTCCGGCAGGCTGGCTCTGGCCCAGCTGGTGTGGGAACCCAGCTCTCCAGCCTCTGTCTCCTCTCCGAGGGGTGACATGGGACCTCAGAAAACACAGGCCAGAATGAGCCCCAGGCATTGCTGGCCATTGTCACCTCGACTGAGAGGCCACTCTGCCAGCTGTGACTGCCCTGTGTGCCACTTCTTGGAGACCCCTGGAAGGTGGCCGCAGGGTGACCTGGCTTGATGCTAGTTCTGGGACCTCTCCCCTCCCCTCCACCTTCTCCTTCCCAAGGCCGGGGCCCCGTGGCCATTTCTTCCTGTCATCCTGCCCAACACAGGTCAGCCTGCAGAGAGACCTGAACCCTGACTGGCAGGGTCGGCATGGCCCAGCAGACTCCAGACTCCAGCCCATGGGGACCCCCGCCTCTGCCCACCTAGCAGGTGGCCCCAAGGGAAGTTCACCCAGCACCCTCCTCCTGACTCAGGCAGCACTTGGAGCTGCCCAGAGGCCTCCAGTGTCCAGGCAGTCCTCCCCAGCCTCTTCTCTCTAGCCTCTCCTCCCCAGCCTCTCCTCCCCAGCCTCTCCTCCCCAGCCTCTCCTCCCCAGCCTCTCCTCTCCATCCTCTCCTCCCCAGCCTCTCCTCCCCAGCCTCTCCTCCCCAGCCTCTCCTCCCCAGCCTCTCCTCTCCAGCCTCTCCTCCCCAGCCTCTCCTCTCCAGCCTCTCCTCCCCAGCCTCTCCTCTCCAGCCTCTCCTCCCCAGCCTCTCCTCTCCAGCCTGTCCTCCCCAGCCTCTCCTCCCCAGCCTCTCCTCTCCAGCCTCTCCTCCCCAGCCTCTCCTCTCCAGCCTGTCCTCCCCAGCCTCTCCTCCCCAGCCTCTCCTCCCCAGCCTCTCCTCCCCAGCCTCTCCTCCCCAGCCTCTCCTCTCCAGCCTCTCCTCCCCAGCCTCTCCTCTCCAGCCTCTCCTCCCCAGCCTGTCCTCCCCAGCCTCTCCTCCCCAGCCTCTCCTCCCCATCCTCTCCTCTCCAGCCTGTCCTCCCCAGCCTCTCCTCCCCAGCCTCTCCTCCCCAGCCTCTCCTCCCCAGCCTCTCCTCCCCAGCCTCTCCTCTCCAGCCTCTCCTCCCCAGCCTCTCCTCCCCATCCTCTCCTCTCCAGCCTGTCCTCCCCAGCCTCTCCTCCCCAGCCTCTCCTCTCCAGCCTCTCCTCTCCATCCTCTCCTCCCCAGCCTCTCCTCTCCAGCCTCTCCTCCCCAGCCTCTCCTCCCCAGCCTCTCCTCTCTGGCCTCTCCTCTTCATCCGCTCCTCTTCATCCTCTCCTCCCCAGCCTCTCCTCCCCAGCCTCTCCTCCCCAGCCTCTCCTCCCCAGCCTCTCCTCTCTGGCCTCTCCTCTTCATCCGCTCCTCTTCATCCTCTCCTCTCCAGCCTCTCCTCCCCAGCCTCTCCTCTCCAGCCTGTCCTCCCCGGCCTCTCCTCTCCAGCCTCTCCTCCCCAGCCTCTCCTCTCCAGCCTCTCCTCCCCAGCCTCTCCTCCCCAGCCTCTCCTCTCCAGCCTGTCCTCCCCAGCCTGTCCTCCCCAGCCTCTCCTCTCCATCCTCTCCTCCCCAGCCTCTCCTCTCTGGCCTCTCCTCCCCAGCCTCTCCTCCCCAGCCTCTCCTCCCCAGCCTGTCCTCCCCAGCCTCTCCTCCCCAGCCTCTCCTCCCCAGCCTCTCCTCCCCAGCCTCTCCTCTCCATCCTCTCCTCTCCAGCCTCTCCTCCCCAGGCTCTCCTCCCCAGCCTCTCCTCCCCAGCCTCTCCTCTCCATCCTCTCCTCCCCAGCCTGCCGGGGGCTAGGTGGCAGTTCACCCACATCCCTTCTCTCATCCAGCGATGGTGCGCGTTCTCCTCTCTGATGAACAGAATGGAGGCCCAGAGCTAGTGACAAGAGAGGAAACAGAGATCCCAAGTGACGGTTCTGGGGCAAGGCCCGGGTGGAGGAGCCCAGCAGGAAGCTGATGTCCTCCCTGACAGGTTTCTTGGATGAGTGGATCCCTCTAAATCAGGAGCGCGCATCGCATCTGGGGAAACAGCAGTGTGATCTGGGTCACTCCCCCAGGGACACCAGAGCTTGCAGCCTTCCTGTGGAGCAGCTCTGCCACACACAGCACAGGGCCTTTGCACATGCGGCTGCCTCCTCGCAGCCAGGCCTCAGGCCCCAGAGCTTCTATTTCTAGTTCTGTCTATCTGTGAGGCTATTCGATGGCTCCTGTAGATGCCAAGTTCCTGGAGGCGGGGTGTGACCATTTACACAACCCTGGCTCCCGAGCACGTTCTGCTCTTGCCGAGACGACGTGCAGAATAACACACTCAGAAGTCTGCCTTGCCCAGACAGCCCTTCCCGTGAGCCAAGGTGCAGGCAAATCCCCGTCCTGTTTTAGGGATCGTCGGAGAGCTCTGGGAAGGGATGAGGGGGAGGAAGCTGGCCTGAGGGTGGGCTTGAGCCAACGTGCGGGGGTAGAAGAGTAGGGTCTCCAGCAAAACCACCCCGGCCACAGGGGCTTGGGCTTCGTGGCAGAGCCCTTCTCTGAACCCTGCAGGGCACCCGCGGACACAGCAAGCTTGGACGAGACCGTGCCCGTGGCAGTAAGATGCAGGATGGGATCAAAAAGCCAGGGGCAGGACTGGGGTTGTGGCTCAGTGGCAGAGCGCTTGCCTAGCGTACGTGAGGCCCTGGGTTTGATCCCGGCACCACATAAAAATCAAAACAAATAAAGGTATTGTGTCCTTCTACAACTAAAAAAATTTGAAAAAAAAGCCAGGGTCACGAAGGTTCCCCCCACCCGGGCTGGGGTTTCACCCTTGGGCCCCGGAGCCCCGACCACAGGAGGCTTCTGGGGGATGCTCCTCCAGCAGGGGTGGTCGAGAGCACGGGTGCTCACCACCAGGGGGCGCAGGCGAGTCCCGTCCCAGCACCTGGAGACCCACAGGTGTGTCTGCAGGCCCAGTCTAACTCGCAGATCACCTGGGACTCCAGGAGTTACGGTCTCGTGTTGTTAAACTGCGGATTCTTTACTTCTGCTCCCAGGGAGCCTCCTATGGAGCACTCTGGGACCTTAGTGTTTTATAAACCAGAGCCTGGGGTGATTCTGCGGTGGCCAGGTCCACGGGCGTCCTGGTTTTGAGCTCACCAGCCCACAGACGGCACTGCCCCACTTGTTGTCAATCACGAGGGCGGAGAACAGGGAAAGGTGGACCTGATGAGTCACTTCTTTGCTCTTGTCTTAATTTTCAATGGGCCACACCTCTGAGCTCTGGCCGCTGCTGTCCACTGGGGTGAAGTGCGGGAATTGGAGTGACCAAGGGGTTAGTGGTGAGGACAAGAGGTGACCTGAGGCTCGGAAGGGTAGAAGGGGACAGGGGCCTGTTAAGTCTTCTGCAGACATCTAGGCTAACCGTCTAGTTCCCACTCTCCAGGGCACTCGGGTGCAGTCAGCCGGGGCATCCCTTCCATCTCTGTCCCATGGACCCGCCTGTCACTGCTCCAAGCCCCTCTGCCTGGGTTTGCAAGGCTCATCCGCTCACCACATGGGCCACTGCCCAGCTGCCTAAGCCCTGGGCAACTGTAACAGTCATAGCAATTGTTACAATTGTTAGTGCCTTAATGCCTCTGAAGAGTCGGACAACATTGTAGCTTGTCTACAGGTGTCTTCCCGCACACACTTTGGTGTGCACACCATTTGCACAAGTGCTCTGGTGTTCGCTCCTTTTATTTCCCCACCCCCAGAAAGGTATAAAGATCCATTCACGTTGTCCCCAGCTGGTGCCTCCCTCTGCAGTGGTCATCTCCACATTGTGCCACCCACTGTCCCTGTGAGGAGCTCCTTGGCTCTCACCACCATAACCAGCTCTGTGATGGACATCTTCCCGCATGTCCCTTACGGACCTAGGTGAGAACATGGCTGGATTCTCACCCAGGCTGGGACGTGGCTGCATTGCAGGGTGCGTGAGCATGAATTCTAGCTGAGTACAGGAGGTCGGAGGTTATGCCTCCGTTACAAGTAGGAAAAGAGTTTGTTTTTTTTTTTTTTTTTTTGCATTATCCCATAATGCAGATGCAGTCAGGCGCCCAGTGGTGGTAGATGGCTCCGACATGGACACAGTGTGGTATGGATGGTCACTCGGGTGCAGGTGAGGAACGGGGCCATTTTTGTTCTTGACTCGGGGCTTTTTGCAAAATCACCCAAGGTCAGATCCAGGATGCAGCTATTCTCTCAGCGAAGTAAGTGAAGAGCCAGATTGGGGTGGACCTGTGGTCCAGGCCCAGTGCCACCTTCCTCTGCCCACCTCAGAGGCAGAGGCTGTGGGAGACAGCCTGGCCGCTGTGGGAACAAGGTCCCCAGGGACCCCGACATGAGAGTGCGTGGGGACAGATGAGGGTGGAGCTGGTGACTTGGTAGGTAGGTGGTGGCTGAGGAGAGGATGACAGGCACATCAATGGTAGGTGACAGATGAGACCAGACCAGGTTGGACACGAACAGACCAATCACCAGCCTGAGACCTCCCCCCTCCCCGCCCCCTGCTAGGAGCATTTGGTGGTGTGTTCCTTTCCATGGTGAGAAGCCCCCAGGGTCTCCTGGGGAGGTGGAGGTCTCCTGGGGAGGTCTCCTGGGGAGGTGGAGGTCTCCTGGGGGGAGGTGGAGGTCTCCTGGGGGGAGGTGGAGGTCTCCTGGGGAGGTCGAGGTCTCCTGGGGTAGGTGGAGGTCTCCTGGGGAGGTGGAGGTCTCCTGGGGAGGTGGAGGTCTCCTGGGGAGATGGAGGTCTCCTGGGGAGCTCGAGGTCACCTGGGGAGGTGGAGGTCTCCTGGGGAGGTGGAGGGTCTCCTGGGGAGGTGGAGGTCTCCTGGGGAGGTGGAGGTCTCCTGGGGAGGTGGAGGTCTCCTGGGGAGGTGGAGGGGCTCCTGGGGAGATGGAGGTCTCCTGGGGAGCTCGAGGTCACCTGGGGAGGTGGAGGTCTCCTGGGGAGGTGGAGGTCTCCTGGGGAGGTGGAGGTCTCCTGGGGAGATGGAGGTCTCCTGGGGAGCTCGAGGTCACCTGGGGAGGTGGAGGTCTCCTGGGGAGGTGGAGGGTCTCCTGGGGAGGTGGAGGTCTCCTGGGGAGGTGGAGGTCTCCTGGGGAGGTGGAGGTCTCCTGGGGAGGTCGAGGGGCTCCTGGGGAGGTGGAGGTCTCCTGGGAGGTCAGGGTCTCCTGGGGAGGTGGAGGGGCTCCTGGGGGGAGGTGGAGGGTCTCCTGGGGAGGTGGGGGTCTCCTGGGGAGGTGGAGGGTCTCCTGGGGAGGTGGGGGTATCCTGGGGAGGTGGAGGTCTCCTGGGGAGGTGGAGGGTCTCCTGGGGAGGTGGGGGTCTCCTGGGGAGGTGGAGGGTCTCCTGGGGAGGTGGGGGTCTCCTGGGGAGATGGAGGTCTCCTGGGGAGGTGGAGGTCTCCTGGGGAGGTCGAGGGGCTCCTGGGGAGGTGGAGGTCTCCTGGGGAGGTGGAGGTCTCCTGGGGAGGTGGAGGTCTCCTGGGGAGGTCGAGGGGCTCCTGGGGAGGTGGAGGGTCTCCTGGGGAGGTGGAGGTCTCCTGGGGAGGTGGAGGTCTCCTGGGGAGGTCGAGGGGCTCCTGGGAGGTGGAGGTCTCCTGGGGGGAGGTGGAGGTCTCCTGGGGAGGTGGAGGTCTCCTGGGGAGGTGGAGGGTCTCCTGGGGAGGTGGAGGTCTCCTGGGGAGGTGGAGGGTCTCCTGGGGAGGTGGGGGTCTCCTGGGGAGGTGGAGGTCTCCTGGGGAGGTCGAGGGGCTCCTGGGGAGGTGGGGGTCTCCTGGGGAGGTGGGGGTCTCCTGGGGAGGTGGAGGTCTCCTGGGGAGGTGGAGGTCTCCTGGGGAGGTCGAGGGGCTCCTGGGGAGGTGGAGGTCTCCTGGGGAGGTGGAGGTCTCCTGGGGAGGTTGGGGTCTCCTGGGGAGGTGGAGGTCTCCTGGGGAGGTGGAGGTCACCTGGGGAGGTGGGGGTCTCCTGGGGAGGTGGAGGTCTCCTGGGGAGGCTGAGGGTCTCCTGGGGAGGCTGAGGGGTCCAGGGTGGGGCTGTGCTAGCGAAGCTGGGCTCCACATGGGGAGGCTGCTTTTCGGAGGACCCTTCCTGGTACCTTTTCTAGAGGTAATAAAGCCCCAGAATAAAACAAAACTGTCCACACCTGACCCTGCCCAGTGTCCCCTCCGTTTACAGATGGAAACTGAAGCTCAGAGGGTGACGGCATCGCTGAAGCTTGCCCAGCTCTTCTGCGGCACAGCGGGGTCCTGGTGTGCTCGTGGACCCCCAGGGCAGCCGAGGCAGCCCGACTGGCCCCCACCGTGTCCCCGGGGGCAGCTTGCCAGGGCTGGCTAGCTGTCCCTGCGATGAGGCCTCCCCCGGGGACGCGGAAGGCCAAGTTCCTCTGACATCACAAGACACGTTCCAACGGGGTCGCCCTGACGTGGTGCCATTCAGCAGAGTTTACGATTTTCCTGGAGCCTCTGGGCCGGGCAGTGCCAGAGAGTGAGCCAGAAAAAGAAAATTCCTAGGTGACGTAAATGCAGGCAGACACTCACAAGGGGCAGCACTTTTCCTGCCCCGGGAAGGGGTGGGGTGCGAGGAATGGAGCCGCTTGAGATCCAAATAGAGAAAGAAAGCGTGGGGTGGCGGCGGGGCAGCGCCTGGCCAGGGCTCTCAGGGCCGCGTCCTGGCCTCCCTGAGGAATCAAGGGCCTCTGATCGGACAACTGCCCTGGGTACCTAGCAGCAGAGGACCCGATACATCACCAGAGCCCGGAGGGCATCGGGCAGTCGGGACGTTAACTGCATTACTTTATTTCCAGATAGAAGTTATTTGGGGGAGCGGGACCTGCAGGGAGGGGGTGATAAGACCAGATGCGTCTTTCATCTGCAGATGTCCTGTGGGATCTGAGCTGGGCCTGGGGACAGAGCAGGCTGGGACCCTGCAGGGATGTGGCTGGGCCATGGCAGAAGCCCGGCAGCGAGACCAGCCTGTGCCCGAGGGAGGCCAGCAGGTCCCCGTGGGCCACTGTCGGGCGGCACCACGGCCCCTGCGGGCTGAGGAGAAGCGAGACGGGGGCTGGGCAGGCTCCTGGGGGCTCAGTTGCTGATGGCTCCGGGCAGTGAGGCTTCCACAGGGAAGGAAAGGGAGCCCTCCTCCTCTCCTGGCTCCTCTCTCCTCCTCTCCTGGCTCCTCTCTCCTTCCAGAGACAGATTCCTGGCTCCTGTAAACATCCATGTGGGACCCAGGGCCCAGCCGAGGGTCTCTCTTGGCAGTGGCCCCAAACATTTGTCCAAGCAACAGGGAAGGGACCGGGAAAGCCAGAGAGGGGGACCGTGCCAGGTGTGAGCTTCCCGGAGAGGTGGCCTCCAGCTGGGGAAGTGCCTCTAGGGAAGGTGCCCGCGGGACTCTGCCCGCCACACACAGCGCCACACGCAGCACCAGCCGGCTCCTGGAGGGGGGCGTCTCCCCTCGCTCTGCGTCTCAGGTCTGCGCAAGATCGGCCGTGTCCCTGGCCGTCCAGAGCCAGCCACCACCCGCGTGAGGAAGGCTAGGACATCCCAGGTGGACCGACCCCCGCGGGCAGGGACCGCCCTGCCTCGGTCTCAGGCACAAGGGGCTCCTGCCTTGTTCCACCGCAAGCGGCAGGCGGGAGGGTCCCATGGGAAGCAGGGGTGTGTGGAGGACACGGGTGGGAGGTGTCACGGAGGGCGGCTGTGTCCTGGGCCTGAATGTGCAGCGCTCAGCCCGGCCAGTGGGGACTCCAGGGCTCCACTGAGGGACGGGGTCACCGTCACCAGAGTGGGACCCTGTCTCGTCTCTCTGGGCCTCTTCGGTCTTAAAAAAACTGCTGGTCACTTTGACGGTATGAACAGGGTCCTGTGGCCTTTCTGCTTAAACGCAGCAGTGGCCTGCCACAGACGGACGATCAAAGCCAGTCTCCCTTCCCGCCCCCTCCTCCTCCATGAAACATCTCACGAGCATTCACAGGAAGCATGATACCGACGGTGATGGATATTCAGACACACGAGTCCCCGCCGTTTGCCAAATGAAACTCCGTTACTTGGGTGCATCACTTCAGCTAAACTTCACACTCGTTTTGGAGTTTTTCTTCGTTATTTTATTGTGCTAGAACATAGAGAGCTGGCAATTTAGATCCGGTCCTCTCCAAGGGTGCGGGTTGGTGGCACTAAGTGCCTTCACAGCACTCGGGCCATCTCCGCCGCCTCCCCCAAAGCTCTTTATTTGTAGACCTGCCAGTCCCTGTCCACTGGACGCCTTCCCGCCCCTCCAGCCCAGCGGCCACGGCTCTGTTCTCTGTCTCTGTGGGTGAGGGTCTCCCCCGGGCACTCTGGCCTCCGCCACTGGCCTGTCCATCAGCACCGCGTGCCCCGACACTGAGCTCTGTAGTGGGGGCAGAGTGAGGGGACTTCTGAGTCCCTTGTTCTGTTAGCACATTCTTATTTTGTCCCATTTTGTAGAGGACACCAGCCACTCCCCATGTCCAGGGTCACAGAGGTGGAAGGTCAGGGTCACCTCTGGCCCCTTTCCCGCCTTCTGACGGACTCACCCAGAGGAGGCCCAGGTTGGGGTTTTGTCTTGGGGAGAGGTGGGAGGGTCTTTCACCTCAGCCCTCACAAGTCCATCCTCCTCTGCTTTCTCGTCTGGTCAACAGGACTCAGTGACCCGTGGCTCATCCACTTCTCCATCATCCAGCTTTCCTCGAAGGATGGGGCCTGTGAGTGGGAGCAGAGGCCCCTGGCAAGGGCCCAGCCCCAGCCTCCGCTCCTCAGCCTCCCAGGAGCAGCCCTGAAGACCTCCTGGGGCAGCAGGTCAGGGCCACCACTGGGAAACAAGCCCCCGCAGGCTACCCTCCCTGTCCCCTGAGAAGCCGGAGCCACAGTGGGGGTCTGGACTTCCATGGATATTAAGTGGACAGTCACATGAGCCACACTTCAAGGGCCCTGTGGCTGCAGGTGGCCAGGTCCAGCCTTAACGGCTCCCTTCTACAGCACTTCTGTCGGGCTCTCTGGCTCTGCACATCTTACTGTCCACTGAGGGGAGTGGACAGAGCCCCGCTCGATTCTTTTGGGAAACCACAAAAGGGTCTGCCCAGAAATGAGGCAGGAGGACGTTCCAGCTTGGACACTCCTGTCCACGGGGACTGGATGCCTCTGCACTGGGTGTGGAGAGGAAATGGCCACATGTGCCAGGTGGAGGGGCCCAGGGCTCGGGCACATGGCCACAGAGGGCCTTAGGGGACCCGGCAGGGGTCTCACAGTGCTTGGTGGATGACGAGGACCACTGTGTGCCTGGCCTTCATCCTCATAGTGACCTGACGAGATGGGCTCCCATCTGGCAGGTCGCCTGAGACTCGGGAGACAGAGGGAGCGGCTTCCCAGGGGCCTGGGGTAAGGAAGGGCCTGAGCCAGGACTCCATCCAGAGCCTGGGCACCGGCCGAGGTCGCAGGCCAAAGAGGGCACATGGAGGTGCAGCCCTGGGTGGACAGAGGAGGAAGAGAGCCGAGGTCTGCAGCCAGGCCCTCAGGGACCCTCGTGGCCAGGTGACCAGTTCTCAGGGACCAGGTGGCCAGGTGACCAGTGAGGAGGGGGCTCCCCTGGGTTCAGCCGACATCCCCAGGACCGTGAGCAGCCACCTGCTCTGCGTGGGAAGCGCCTGTCCTCTGGGATCTCGTTTTCTCCACAGAGTCCCTGAGGTGTGACCTGGGGAGCCCGTTTTATGGAACTAAGCTCGGGATCCAGGTTTGCCACAGGCCGGGGTCAGAACGCTCCAGGCCAGGATGGCGCCTGGGCTGCGGCCCTCAGTCTGTGCTGTGTCCAAGGGCACAGTCCTCTTCACCCATCTCGGAGGAAACGCCAGCAGGTGGCCGCAGGTTCCAGACTCCAGCCCCCGCGGCGCCCCGCCCAGGGTTCTCACCCGGGATGGCCGAGGACCACGCCTCCCACGAGTTCCCAGGAGCTGGGCCACCTGGAGGATCCTGGCTTAGCAGCCACGCCCCTCCCTCGGGTTCCAGGTGAGGCTGCGCCACGCCTTGGTTGTGACCCAGGGATCTGGGAGCTCCACTCGCATCTCTGTCCTCGCCCACGGGCATTTACAGAGGACGTGGGGCTTCTGGGGCGCATCTGAGACAGGGCGGGTGGCAGACCCCCACCACAATTCCACAGGCACCCCCCCCAGCAGTCCCGGGATGCTGGAACCCGTACCCAGGGGCCCAGGAGGGATCCCGAATCCTGCAGCGTCCTTCCCACTGGGGGGTTGTGGATGGTCCCTGTGGGTGGGCAACAGGCCCAGGGAGCCGCCACTCCCCGTCCCATGGGTGGGCTCTGCCCCAGGCCGTCCCCAGTGTCTCTGAGGGTTTTATTCTTACGGAAGGGGCTGGGGCTGGGGCTCGGCGGTAGAGCGCTCGCCTGGCATGTGCGAGGTGCCGGGTTTGATCCTCAGCACACATAACAGTAAGGAGATAAACAGAATGAAGGTGCTGTGTCCAACCACAACCAAAAACAAACATCAAAAACAATGAACCGAAGCCCATGAAAAGCCCTGCGCCCCGCCCCCTGCACCCCGTTCCTGCCCGCCGAGTCCAGAACCTCCCGCGTGAACAGAGCCGGCCCTCACCCTCGGACGGCCACAGCAGTCCTTCGAGCCTGAGCCCCGCGTGCACCCACGGGGCTGGCCCGAGTCGAGCTCCAGACCCCGGGCGCTGGTCGCAGCGTGGGACTCCGCCACGTCACCTAACCCCGACGCCGAGTCTGTGAGCCTCGTCGTTCTCATCCTCATCCTTTGGATGAGGACTGGCTCCGATCCGTGGTCATTTATTTTCGGCTGACCCTGCCGGTGTCCCCCCAGCCCTCCTGGGTCGGCTTCCTGGGGACAAACGTGAAATCAGCTCCACCAGCTCCAAGACAAACATGCCCCGGTGGCCGCGGGCCCTGAAGCCGCTGTGGGCAGGGCTTGTGCGAGGCCAAAGCCACGCTTCAAAAGAGGAGCGCCTCCACCTTTGCCAACAGCTCTGTGGGCAACATTTGTTTCACATTTTCTTTCTTTCTTTTTTTTTCATTAAATCACTTTTATAAACTCCTCAAAAGTTTCAGTTTATTCAGTGACAATTAGTTTATGGCATTTCTGAAGTGGATTTAGATTCGAGTGATAAAATTACAAGCCAAAATTGCAACCATAATGGAACCCCCTGGCTCGCGCCCGGCCCTCGCGACCACAGCTGAAAGATCGCGGGCCCGTGCCAGCGGGCGGGGGGCGGGGCGGCGGAGCAGGCCAGACCCTGGCTCAGGCCTCTGCTTCCTGTGCTGGGGAGGTGACCCGGCCCTGCGGCAGGTGGAGGGACGGAGGGTCCCCCGCAGGTTTCAAACTCCAGAACCAGCGCTTTCCCAGTCCCCGGCTGGCTGACTGCGACTCGTTTCTGTGTTTAATGGAGACCTTCCTGAGCCGTTTCCTGAGAGCAGCTGGGAGCCTTTTGAAGAGGCTCTGGCGGGCGGGATTCTGGAACAATCTGAACTCATGTTGGTAGGGCTGACTTTGAACCCAAGCAGGAAGTGCAACCCAAGGCCAGCCTGGCCCCTCTGTGTCTTCTTCCTTTCACCATTTAGACCCCAGCAATGCGCCCAAGTCCTGTCCTCCCAGGGAGGAGAGGCCACCGAAAGGGACCAGGCTTCATTGAGCATGTACTAGATTCTGGCCCCGGGAAGACGGCTGTGACCCACACAGGGCTGAGCCTCACCCTCCCAGGGCCGTCATCCGACAGGGAGGAAGCTATAACAAGATACAGCCCTGAGAGCTAGATCTTGGGGATCTAGCTCTGAGGAAGGGGGCAGGTATGGTGGCAAAGAGCACTTGCTGAAGGTACTGACCAGGGGAGGCAGGGTGGCCTCTCAGCTGAGATAGTGGCCGTGGAGCTGAGAGCAGAGGATGAGAAGTCAGCTACCTGGAGAGAGCATCCCAGGCAGAGAGGTAGTAGGTGCAAAGGTCCTGGGGCTGACAGTGCCCAGGTTGTCCAAGGTGCAGGTGATCCACGGGTGAGCACCAGAGGGCATGAAGGGTGGGGCCATGCCAGCTGGCCCCCCACGTCTCCTGTGGCTGTCGTCTGCCTCTCCTCCTGGCCCCCTCGCATGGCAGGTGCCTGGCAGTCTAACTTCATCCTCTCTCCTCACTCCTCGAGCCCTCTCTGGAAGCCCCCACTCCTGCACCTCCCACCACCTCTGATGGGTCCTGAGCCCAGGATGGACAGCACCACCCAGAGCCAGCTCTCTGCCCAAGGGGTGGGGGGCTGCTTGCCTGTGACTCGTCTGCACCCAGGGTCCGCACAGGGCGCTCTGGGGGCCTCATGGTCCTCGTGGCCTCACAGCTCCTCAGAGAGGATGGCCTGGTGCCCTCCCTCGCCCAGGCCACCCAGACACCCACTCCAGGCTGCAGGAGCCGCAGAGTCCCAGAACGTGAACTTGAAGATGTACGAGAGCAAATGTCTGTTATTCCAGAGTCTGAACCGCAGACACGGAGAGAGCCCAGGCCACGGCCCGCGTTGTTGTACCATGTGTCCTCCCAGACGCAGAGCCCCCTCCCTCCCCTGGAGAGGACAGGAAGAGGGGCCGACAGGAGAGACGGTGGTGGGCACCCAGGACGACCTGGTGCGTGCCTGCACCTGGGTGCACACACAGATGTACGTGCATACAGTGGGCGTGTGCCCGGACTCACTCGGGCTCGTGCACAGGCACTCGGGCAGGGCCGGGGGTGGTGTGCCGTGGGCTCAGGGCCGTCTCAGCTGACCTGTCGAGCCGACTTCACTTAGGGGCCGACTGGAGACCAGGCACCACACCATCAGGTTTTCTCCTACGGCGTCATTTATGGATTTTTATTCATGTTTAAATGGCAAGGACAACAGGGCTCCACAGCAATTCAAGGATGAGACCTGGGGCTGCTCTGGGGACCTTGGTCTCTGCCCGGCACAAGGTCAGAGTGGGCACAGGGGCTGGGACTGCGCCCCACCCAGGAGCCAGGACCCCACCCCGGCTCCCGCCATGACAGGGGAACTCCAGGTGGCCCCCGCAGGATGAGGCCGCACCTGGCCTGGGCACAGGGCAGCTGCCCAGGCAGGACCTGCCCTGTTGGCCCTGAAGCCTGTCTCTTCCACCCCCGACTGGAGCAGAGCGCTCCCTGGCCTGGGACCCGGAGTCAGGGCTTGTTCTGCGGGACCCAAGCTCCAGGGCTCTGTGGCTGGACGGTGCTGCCCGTGGTGTCCTGTCGGCCGCCGTCTGCTGGCACTGGGTCCAGAGCAGGCGCTGGTGATGGGCAGCCCGGGGCCACCCGGCCCACCACCTGTTGGGTAAATAAAGTTTTATTGACACGCAGCCAGCCGTCGTGGGTGGTCCGGGTGGTCTCCCCCAGCCGCAGGGGAGGGGAACCGCAGCGCTGGCGCCTAAATATTTACCCTCCCGCTCCTCACAGAGGTGCCCCGCCCCCATCGAAAAGATAAACCAACTCCATATTTAACCGGCCTCTGGTTCAGGCGTCTCTTGCCAAGTTGGAAGCTCTGTGGGGCCATTTATCCGCGGGCCTCACGCGGCGTCTGCGCACAGCCCCCCAGCCCCCCACGGCCAGGGCTGCACCGACGCGGC
This sequence comes from Urocitellus parryii, assembly GCF_045843805.1. Taxonomy (NCBI): domain Eukaryota; kingdom Metazoa; phylum Chordata; class Mammalia; order Rodentia; family Sciuridae; genus Urocitellus; species Urocitellus parryii. The sequence goes on from NC_135545.1 coordinate 56,347,246, forward strand.
CATCGCTCCACGTGAGCCCGTCACAAGGACCGAAGCTGGCTGTGTTTAGGCTCCCGATGTCTGTGACCAAGTTCTTTCCGAGGGCTGTCTCCCAGGGCGGGGGTCCGGCCCAGCACTGTGAGCGTGACCGCGTGTGGAAACGGTCCTTGCAGACGTGGTCAAGCTAAGGCCAAGTCACTCTGGACTCAGAGGGCCTGGGTCCAGGGACCGTTTATCTGGGACGAGTCCCTTTGTTTTTCACAAGGATCCTCGAGCCCTGGCTGAAAATTCAGGCGCACACCGGCCTCTCCCCCTGGGGCAGGCTTCCATCGACAAGCCCGCAGGGACGCGGGGGCAGCAGCACACAGGCCCGTCACAACTGGACCTCCCGCATGTCGACTGCTGCCACCGTGTGCCAGGGCAGCCCTCACGGGGGACGCTGGACAGACACGGCCTGCCCTGGCAGAGCCCTGCGTCTGGAGAGGGGGCCAGACCTGCCCCGGGATGCGTGGGCAGGCGAGCAGGATGGGGACAGGGAGCTGGGTGTGCTGTGGGAGGATGGAGGGTCCACCAGACCCAGGGCCAGGGAGAGCGCAGGGAGCTGGGCTGAGTCCACTCCAGGAGGCCGAGGGTCCAAAAGGCCGGGGGATGGGGGGCAAGCACCTGGGCAGCACAGACCCCCAAGACAGAGGACAGGAGGGGCCAGGCTCTGCTGGCACCCCTCCTGGTTCCCCACCACACACTGTGGCAGTTATGGGCTCCCGCTCGGCCCCGGGGAACAACCACAGGGCCTTAGCACTTCCCAGAGAGGGGTCATTTGCTCCTGCGGCTGCACAGGGTGGGGGTCGGCCAGCCAGGCTGGCTCCCTGTACCTGTCGCTTTCCACTGCAGATCCGAGGCCTGCCCCGGGCATGTGCCCATGGCGGGGACGGCAGAGGCTCAGGGGGTGAGCTCCAGGTTCTGAGCAGGGGACGTGTGTTCTGTCCCTTTGGAGCAGAGGCTGCGAGGCGTCATGGCAAGGAGTGGGAGACGGCCCAGGAGGAGGGACACTGCTGAGGGACAGGGAGGGGCTGGAGACCAGGCCTCCTCAGGGCGCTGAAGGACAGGTCCAGCTGTGTGTGAGGGACCCCCACCAGGCGCCAGGAGGGCACTCCCAGAGCCCGGTCCTCACTGCTCAGGACAGAGGCACGGAGGAGGCCACGGGTCTGAAATGGGGCTGGGGAGCCCAGTGAGTGTCTGCGAGCTCTCAGAGGGCACTGGCCCATGACCAGCCCATGACCGGCCCATGACTGGCCCATAACCCCACCCATAACCAGCCCATAACCAGCCATAACCAGCCCATAACCAGCCCATAACCAGCTCATAACCAGCGGTGCCTGCTGCTGGCTCCTGCCCACAGCCCCTCACTCCTCCCCTCCCCCCTCCCCCCTCCCCCTCCACCCAGGGCCTCCCTCCCTGCTTCCCTCCACAGAGTCCAGAGGCGCTTCCCAGTGCTGGGGGAGGAGGGCCCAGAGGGCCCTGATGGTCTGTTTGAGCCAGTGTGATGTCACCAGGCCTGGCGTGATGTCACCAGGCCTGGCTCAGTCAGAGGTCACCGAGGAGCAGGCCCTGGGCTGATGGCACCTTACAGCCTGTGTCCAGCAGCTGCGGGGCCTCTGGACGGGTGGCCCTGTAAGATGCTCTCCCAGCCCACCCGCGCCCGGTGGCTTCCTCCTGCAGCAGGGGACGCCAACTGGAGGGCAGGAGTGTCCCTGCCTCTTTCCCGGCACCCAGCCCTGGTGCTGTCCCGGCACTGCCCTGGGTGGTCTCTGGGACCCCTCAGCCGGGCCCCTAGGTACGTGCCAAGGTGTCTGAGTTCACACAGGGGCTGCGCGCCCCCTGGCACCACTGAGGACCCAGGGCCTCCGCAGCCCCTCGGGGAGGCCGACCGCGGAAGGAAGGGCCTGGGCCTCCCCTTGGATCCACCGTCCCTTCATAGCTGACCTCGGGCTCCCAGAAAACCAGGCCTGGCGTCAGCAAAAACTTCAAAAGCAAAATAGGAAAACAGACAACGGGGAGGACCTTGCCTCCCAGTGACCCAGTGTGGGGACCCTGCCTCCCAGTGACCCAGTGGAGAGGACCCTGCCTCCCAGTGACCCAGTGTGGGGGACCCTGCCTCCCAGTGACCCAGTGGAGAGGACCCTGCCTCCCAGTGACCCAGTGTGGGGGACCCTGCCTCCCAGTGACCCAGTGGGGAGGACCCTGCCTCCCAGTGACCCAGTGTGGGGACCCTGCCTCCCAGTGACCCAGTGGAGAGGACCCTGCCTCCCAGTGACCCAGTGTGGGGGACCCTGCCTCCCAGTGACCCAGTGGAGAGGACCCTGCCTCCCAGTGACCCAGTGTGGGGGACCCTGCCTCCCAGTGACCCAGTGGGGTGGACCCTGCCTCCCAGTGACCTAGTGGGGAGGACCCTGCCTCCCAGTGACCCAGTGTGGGGGACTCTGCCTCCCAGTGACCCAGTGTGGGGGACTCCGCCTCCGAGTGACCCAGTGGGGAGGACCCTGCCTCCCAGTGACCCAGTGGGGAGGACCCTGCCTCCCAGTGACCCAGTGTGGGGGACTCTGCCTCCCAGTGACCCAGTGAGGAGGACTCTGCCTCCCAGTGACCCAGTGGGGAGGACTCTGCCTCCCAGTGACCCACTGTGGGGGACCCTGCCTCCCAGTGACCCAGTGTGGGGGACCCTGCCTCCCAGTGACCCAGTGTGGGGGACCCTGCCTCCCAGTGACCCAGTGGGGTGGACTCTGCCTCCCAGTGACCCAGTGAGGAGGACTCTGCCTCCCAGTGACCCAGTGTGGGGGACCCTGCCTCCCAGTGACCCAGTGTGGGGGACCCTGCCTCCCAGTGACCCAGTGAGGGGGACTCTGCCTCCCAGTGACCCAGTGTGGGGGACCCTGCCTCCCAGTGACCCAGTGTGGGGGACCCTGCCTCCCAGTGACCCAGTGTGGGGGACCCTGCCTCCCAGTGACCCAGTGTGGGGGACCCTGCCTCCCAGTGACCCAGTGTGGGGGACCCTGCCTCCCAGTGACCCAGTGGGGTGGACTCTGCCTCCCAGTGACCCAGTGTGGGGGACCCTGCCTCCCAGTGACCCAGTGTGGGGGACCCTGCCTCCCAGTGACCCAGTGAGGGGGACTCTGCCTCCCAGTGACCCAGTGTGGGGGACCCTGCCTCCCAGTGACCCAGTGTGGGGGACCCTGCCTCCCAGTGACCCAGTGTGGGGGACCCTGCCTCCCAGTGACCCAGTGTGGGGGACCCTGCCTCCCAGTGACCCAGTGTGGGGGACTCTGCCTCCCAGTGACCCAGTGTGGAGGACCCTGCCTCCCAGTGACCCAGTGGGGAGGACCCTGCCTCCCAGTGACCCAGTGGGGAGGACTCTGCCTCCCAGTGACCCAGTGTGGGGGACTCTGCCTCCCAGTGACCCAGTGTGGAGGACTCTGCCTCCCAGTGACCCAGTGGGGAGGACCCTGCTTCCCAGTGACCCAGTGTGGGGACCCTGCCTCCCAGTGACCCAGTGTGGAGGACCCTGCCTCCCAGTGACCCAGTGAGGAGGACCCTGCCTCCCAGTGACCCAGTGTGGAGGACCCTGCCTCCCAGTGACCCAGTGAGGAGGACCCTGCCTCCCAGTGACCCAGTGAGGAGGACCCTGCCTCCCAGTGACCCAGTGTGGGGGACCCTGCCTCCCAGTGACCCAGTGGGGTGGACTCTGCCTCCCAGTGACCCAGTGAGGAGGACTCTGCCTCCCAGTGACCCAGTGTGGGGGACCCTGCCTCCCAGTGACCCAGTGTGGGGGACCCTGCCTCCCAGTGACCCAGTGTGGGGGACTCTGCCTCCCAGTGACCCAGTGGGGAGGACTCTGCCTCCCAGTGACCCAGTGTGGACGACTCTGCCTCCCAGTGACCCAGTGTGGGGGACCCTGCCTCCCAGTGACCCAGTGTGGGGGACCCTGCCTCCCAGTGACCCAGTGTGGGGGACCCTGCCTCCCAGTGACCCAGTGTGGGGGACCCTGCCTCCCAGTGACCCAGTGTGGGGGACCCTGCCTCCCAGTGACCCAGTGTGGAGGACCCTGCCTCCCAGTGACCCAGTGTGGGGGACCCTGCCTCCCAGTGACCCAGTGTGGGGGACCCTGCCTCCCAGTGACCCAGTGTGGGGGACTCTGCCTCCCAGTGACCCAGTGTGGGGGACCCTGCCTCCCAGTGACCCAGTGGGGAGGACTCTGCCTCCCAGTGACCCAGTGTGGGGACTCTGCCTCCCAGTGACCCAGTGTGGAGGACTCTGCCTCCCAGTGACCCAGTGGGGAGGACCCTGCTTCCCAGTGACCCAGTGTGGGGACCCTGCCTCCCAGTGACCCAGTGTGGGGACCCTGCTCTCAGTGACCCAGTGTGGAGGACCCTGCCTCCCAGTGACCCAGTGAGGAGGACTCTGCCTCCCAGTGACCCAGTGTGGAGGACCCTGCCTCCCAGTGACCCAGTGTGGGGGACCCTGCCTCCCAGTGACCCAGTGTGGGGACCCTGCTCCCAGTGACCCAATGTGGGGGACCCTGCCTCCCAGTGGCCCCAGCCAGGCGCATCCAAGCCCGAGACGCAGTTTCTCCGTGGACGGGGCTGGCAGAGGGCCGTGATACCAGCCTCGAGAGCAGGAGTCGTTCAACACTTTACAGAAGTTCTCTCGAGAGGATCTTTGCAGAATCACAATATTGTAGATTTTGACCCAGAAGTTTCATGTCTAGGGATCTATTCTGAGGAAGCGATCATGAGTAATAAAGCAGAGACTCCCGGATCCTCACAACGATCCAGGCACAGAAGCTCCTCGAGGCTCAGCTCATAAAAGCCAAAGCCGCCGGAGCGCCCGGGTCTCCAGGGCACCCTCCACTCCGCCCAGGTCTCCGCAGCCACCCCCCTCCCCACCACTCCCCTCCCCGGGCCAGCCACCTCCTCTGTGGGCTGCTGGGCTGCTTCAGCCGCAGGCAGAGAAGGCCCCATGGGTCAGCCGCCCTCCTGGACAGCGCGGCCTGTGGCGGGCTAAAGTGGGGTGCAGAGCCCCGGCTTCCTTCCTGCTGAGCACCTGCAGATGGGGCTCAGGCTGCAGTTTGCCTGAAGCCACGAGGCACTAGAGCCCCTTGACCAAGACCAGAGTCAGGACTCAGGGACGAGGCTGTGACTGAAGCCAAGTGACCCCTCGGGACTGGCAGGTGACTTCTGCCTCTGTGTCCACCTTGTAACTCTTTCAAAACAAGTCAAAACTACCCTGAGGAAGCTCACGGGGTGGAAATAATTAGAGCCGACTACTCAGGATTCATTCTTTTATTTTTTATTAGCAGAGAAACATTTTTACTGGCATTGAAAAAAGTACCTACACTTCCTAGCCTTCCCTTCAGCTAGGTGTGACCATGTGACCAACATGGCGGACGAGTCGCAAACAGGGTCGCCAATGGATTCAGACAGAATCTGATCATTTGGCCTGCGACTTCTTCCTTCTTTCTGATCGGGGCATGAATGCAATGGCGGCGACAGAGCAATCATCTCGACACTCTGAGGCAACGATAAAGGAAAGTTAAAGAAAAGTGAAAAGATCTCAATTGGGAGAGCCTTATTGACCACCACTGTCCACTATAGCCTTGGGACTTCTGAACACTTAAGGAAAATAATACCTGAAGTGTTTAAGCCACCATTTGGGAGTTCCTGTTAGAAGCATCCAAATGCCATTCTCCAATGACACACTCCCTCGGGGGAGTGCCCAGGCCTGCTCGCCAGACGCCCTGTAGGGCTTTTCTGCCCCCGGAGACCCACGTTCAGAGAAGCTATTCTCCTCTAATTGGGCAAAAAAATGTTGTGGCTTCCTTGGGACGACAGAGGGACATGGGTCCCAAGGCTGTGGGAGGGACTCCACGCCCCCTCTGTCCTCGGGGTGCTCCGAAGCCTAGAGAAAGGTCTAGAAGGATGCCCTTCAGCTTGCCACTGGGGGGCATTCCCCGTCCACCATGTCCAACTCGGCAGGACGCCACCGTGGCCTTCTCTCCGTGTAAAGGAGAAAGAATTTATAGGAAAGAGCGTCGGCCTCCCTGGGCCCCGAGAATGGGAACCGGTGCCTGATCAGATAGCAAGTGTCAGCACGGAGCCTGGCGCGGGGCCTGCGGCTCTCCCCCGGGCCCTGTCCCTGGGGACCCGCCAGGTGCGGGTGCCTGTGAGCCGTCACAGTGCGCCTCGGGGCAGGGACGTGCCCGCAGGGCAGAGCCTCCCCCGACCCCAAGACCCAGGTCCGCAGGGATTCTCTCAGGGAGACGGTGCAGAGGCGCCCACCTTCCGGCTGTCTGCCCACTCCTTCGGGGGACCTGCAGCCTGGGGTCTGACTGGTGGCGAAGGAGTCGGCTGAGTCCCTGGAAACTTTCATTTCCACCATGATCCAAACAGAATTGGCTAAATATATTTTTAGCAGCGGGGCTGTCCGTGGGCACCGCCCGCCCCGGGCCACACTCAGCCAACACAACCCAGCCGGCCCCTCGGCACCACTCCCACCCACCGGGCACTTGACTTTTATACTGGAACCATCAGAGGAGCCTTTATAGAGCGCCAGATGTTTGCCTCAGGTAGAGGAGCCTTTATAGAGCGCCAGATGTTTGCCTCGGGCAGAGGGTGTCCAGAAAGCTCTCAAGGCAGGAAGGGGGCCAGTGGTAAGGAGGATCTTTCCAGCAAGTTCCAGAACTCTCTGCAGGGAATGCTGGTGTATCTTCATAAATCAGCGAGTCCTGTTAATGAGACTGGCAGCCCTGGGCCTATTTTTAAAAGTTTATGACCCTGGATTTTCGAGTAAATCCAGCATGGCCCTGCCCAGCAGTTTTAAGTTTCCATCTCCCCGAGAGGCATCCATCATGATAAGAAGGCGAGGGAGGGAAGAGCCACCTCCCGCAGCCTCTGGCCTGGCAGGGCTGCCTGGTCCTGTGACCAAAAAAGGGCCGCGGCCCAGCTGGGTCCAGGTCCCGCCCGGCTCCGGGGCAGATTCCCGGGCAGCGAGCCCTGCCAGCGCCACCCCACAGACGCGCTCTTCCCGGGCACCGAGAGCCAGCAGGAACCCACACAGGCAGAGGACAGTCCCGTGGTCTCCTGGTTGGTGGCCACTCAGAAGAACAGAGCCCTCACCCTTCCCTGTTCCGGAGGCCGGAGGACTGAGGTCCACAGGCTCCAGGGAGGCCCCTTCCCGCCTCCTCCAGCTCCGGGGGCTCCAGTGTCCCTGGGTGGTGACGGTGTCCCTCCAGGTTCTGCTCCACCCTCGCCTGGCCATCTCCCTGGCTCTTCTCTGTGGGCCCTCACTGCTGGATTTAGGGGCACCCGGGTAGTCCAGGACGGTCCCACCTTGAGATCCTTGACGTACTGACCTCTGCACAGAAGGGCCCGTTCCCAGGTCCTGGTAGGTCATGGCCTATCTGTTGGGGGCTGCCATTCGGTGTGCTGCCCCTGAGCAGGTGTCACACCTTCCAGGAAGAGCCCAGGTCATCATCAGGGAAAGGCACCTGGGTCCCAAGTTCCTGGGCCATCACCCACTCCTCCAGGGACCTGGAGTCCCCGTGAGCCCAGGGGTTGTTGGGAGTTGCCCAGGCGGGCCTTGAACTTGCCATCTCCTGCCTCAGCCTCTGGAGTCTGGGGTGGGGCTCTGGAGGGTCTCCTTCCTCGCCGAGCCAGGCGTTCCTTTGTGGGCAAGCCCCGCCTGTCCTTCACCAATCCCTGGGCTCGAGTTATTCAAGTCACTGCCAGAATCAACAGGCCATAAAGAGCGTCTCTCCCTTCACCTGCCCATCCCTGTCCGTCCCCTGTCCATCCCTGTCCATCACCCACCCATCCCTGTCCATCCCCTGTCCATCACCCACCCATCCCTGTCCATCCCTGTCCATCACCCACCCATCCCTGTCCATCCCCTGTCCAGCATCTTGTTCTCCTTGAACCAACTCCTACTAACACGACTACCTTCTGCACTTCAAGGCCTGATCCCTTTGTCCAATTGCTGGCCCATGTGCCATCCTGCTGGTGACATGTGGAAGGGGCACTTCCCAGATCTCCTGTTGCTGATGGCCCATGGACCTCCCGGCCACTGTGCCCTGCACCCCTGGCCCATGCCACTCCTTGGGCTACTGTTGGGGGCAGACATTGTCCTCTGGAGCTGGTGGCCGAGTCTCTCCTTTGGTGATGATGAGGAGCTTGGCCTTCTGTCCCTGGGTGGTGGCCTCTGGCTGGCTGCACACTAAGCCTGTGGTCTGTGGGGATTTGTCGGGGTGGTCTCTTCGCCTTCCCCATCGCCCCCAGCCCGGGCCCCTTGGTTGTGCAGGTTCTGATTTTGTAGGATCAATAAAAAGATTTCACAAGGTCAATGCATTAACCTTTCCTTCAGGATTTCATTCTCTACTGAGAGACGAAGGAGGGAGGAGAACTACTTTTTCCCAGGGACTGTTAGGAGCTGGGGACTCCGCCCTCCTGCAGGAACCGGGGGCCAGGGGGATGGCGCTGGCCTGCTCCCGGGACCCCTCTGTGCCACTCTTCAGTTGAGGAAAGGAAGCCTGGGGGGGGCATGCCCAGGAGTCCTGCCGGTTCCAATACCAGCCGCCTCAGGACCCTGCCCCGCCAGGGGATGCCCAGTGTGTCCCCCCCCCACAGGGCCACGGGCTCCTGCTCACAGCCACCTGGGTCCACTCAGACTTGCCATGGGTCAGGTGGGCGCGCTAACAGGTCAGCACCAACAGGTGGTTTTAAACCTCGTGGGCACGAGCTAGTCCCAGAGCCAGAAGCCCAGAGCCAGCCTGAGCCGGGCACTCGCGGGAGGCTCCTCCTGCCCCTTGGGCTCTGGCCGTGGAGTGGCCCCCCAGTCCCCATCTTGCAGCCCCCAGCCCAGTCTCCACTGGTGCCGTCCTGGCTCAGGTCCTGTGGGTCTGGGCAGAGCCTGGACACCCCCACAGCAGGGCTGGCAGCCCACCGGTGAACGAGGCCCGTGGGCACCCTTCCCCCTGGGGGCATTAGCGTAGAGAAGGACATCCCGCGTGTCTCTGCCCCTCCCTTCTGTAGGGACAACAGTCGTGACACAGGGCCCTCCCTGACCCAGGTGACCCCTTCTGGACTAACTCTACGCACAAAGACCCTGTCTCCAAAAACAGTGGGTCTGAACAGAGGCTCATCCTGAGGTCCAGGAGACGGGCATTCGGGAGGACACTGTCCACCCTGGTCCAAGGGTCTGGGCAACATCTGGCAGTGGAGGGGAACGGCCTGACGGGGGCTCCTCCTCCAAGGTCACCTGAGGTTCACCCAGGACCCTCAGACCCTGTGACGGTGACCACCGGGCTCCCACCGAGCTCCCTGCTCAGAACTCCTGGGTGTGGGTGCCACACGGGGGGCTGGGCCTCCTGGGCACCCTGATGTGTGGCTGTGACCCCCAGCAGCGGTCACTGCAGAATGGCGGGGGCAGAAGCCACTTTCTCGGGACCCTTGCAGTTAAAGGTGGCCCGGGGACAGGTTCCCCTTGTGGAGGTCTCTCTGAGGTCAGGGTCGGAGGAGGGGGTGCCCACTTCTCCCTCCCCAACCCCTAGGTGCATGATGGCCCCTGGGGAGCAGGGGCAGGACGCCGGGGCGGGGGGGATGCAGGGTCCCTGGATGACCTTCTGGAGGGGGTCTTCCCTGAGCAAGAAACTGGGGGTTGGTTGTCACAGAACCTAGCCATCGGCATAGACGTGACGTGATGGTGAACGGCCTCAGGACCAGGAGGACATTCAGCCCCCTGCCTCTGTCCACCCAAGTCCTCTTCCCATGACCTCCAGATGACCCCAGATTTGAGTATCTGACCAATGCTTTGAATCCTTAACAAACAGGAGCCAAAAGCCCTTTCCACCTTGAACAGGGAGCCCCCTCCACGTCCCCCTGGGACTGAACAACAGAAGGTGCTGGTGATCCCCAGGATTTCCATTTGTCTCGGCTGCCAGGACGCCCAGCGCAGGGTCACGTTCGACCACAGTGTCGCGCTCACTTGGACTCCTGGACGTCATCGGTCTCCACGTCCACGTCCACTTCTCGTGGAGGATGAGCTTTGAGATGGTGGCTGCTCTTCACTGTGGCGGCCGATGAGCCAGAGGCACGAGGCCAGGGCCACGCCTACAGCCGGGTGCACCATTGCCAGGCTGGCACCTGCCCAAGCCCCCTGAGGGCTTTGCCCGCGAGCCACCGGTGAACGAGGCCCATGGGCACCCTTCCCTCCGGGGGCATCGGCACAGAGAGGGACGCACGTGGCTCTGGGTGATCAGGGAACCTGCTGTCTGTGGGAAAGACTGAGCTGGTGACCATCAGGACAGCAGGGGACAATGACAGCAATGAGTGCAGCGTGCAGAGAGCCAGGGAGGGCTGACGCCAGCCGAGGGTGGAGGGGCCTCCTGCCTGAGCTTCGGTCTTGCTCCTCGCCCGTCGGGTCTCTGGCGGGGTCTCCCCTGGCCGTTGGCTGGGTTTCCATTTTGTTTTTAGTTAATGTATAAAGTTACTTGAAACATTTCCCCTCGTCCCGGCGTCGCGTTCTGAGCTTTTCCTGAGATGAAATCGCATGCGCCATCTCCAGGGCTCCGACCTCGGGCACCGGCTGCAGGCGGGCTGTTTCCCTTGGCAGGGCCCGGCTCTTCCCGCGCCAACCACGAGAGTCGGTGAGGGCCGCTCCAGATCCCGGGAACTCGCCTCCAGCCAGCGTCCCCGCACCACAGTGGATGGCAGGACAGTCCCCAGAACTGCGCGGAGGGCCCGTGGGGACAGGAGTCCCCTCCCCATGCCCCTCGGGAGCTCACAGCCACGCGCAGCAAGACCGTCTGGGAAGCCCCGGAGCTGCTGGAGCCCGGGAAGCCAAGGTCAGAAAGCTCTGCCCTGGTTCCCGGCCCTGCGTGCCCAGGAGCTCTGAGCAGTGCCTCTCTCCACATGCACGACACCGCGTGCCCGGGAAGGGCACGGGCTCCGTCTCGGCGGCTGGTTCCAGCACAGGTTTCTTGGGCTTGGCCTGGGGTGGGGGGCAGGTGAACCCAGGTCTGGGGCCTCCTTGGGAAGGCTCTGGGTGAAGGCCGGCTGCGCAGGAGCAGACGGAGCCGAGGGAAAGGCTCCCTCTGTCCCCACCTCCATCTCCGCCCTGGCCCACGGCAGCATCCGAGGCTCCCCAGGACCTGGGACTCCTCCCGAGGAGGGACCGTGAGCCCTGGCCCTTCTCTCCACCCCTGCAGCGCTCCCTATCCCCAGCCCCTCACCCCCGCTCCAGAGCCCCGACAGCCACTCCTTCATGATCTGGTCGGGAGCCTCGGCAACCTCATCTCTGGTGCCCGATGGTGCGCCTGCTGGACAGGGAGCCGGTGGACAGGGCTGTGCCTCATCCCTCTGCCCGCAGCTCAATTTCAGGGGGAAGGACCTGCTGACCACTCTGGAGTCCCGGGCCGACCCCAGGGCTGGGGAGGGACATGGTTGTTTAGGGCTCTGCTCATCAGAAGGAGCCGTTCCCCAAGGAAAGGGAGAGCTCTGGCCAGAGGGCATGGTGGCTGCCCGCTGGCCCAGACCCTCCCGGGCTCCCTCAGGCACCAAGCCCCACTCCACCGGGTCACCCAGCGCCCGCCCGTCTCGTCTCTCCTGGGGTCGGGGGCAGCGGGCTGTAGACCCTCGGCTTGGCAGGAGCTGAGCCAGCTTGTTATCTGTAAGTCACTCAATCACTGAGGCAAAGTGACCCTGTGACCCCAGCCAGCCGTGTCCCCCTCTCCCTCACGGAGCCCCTGACAGATCACTAATCCCTCCAGCACAGCCCACCACGCTGGGGTCCGTCCAGCAGAGGGGTCACTGATAGACTGTGTGTCATCTTTATCTGACCCCTGGTGACCTTCCTGGGCCGTGACCCGGTGATACTGGGCCTGAGCAGCGGGGTCTCGTGAGACAGATGGACCCCCCCCCCCCGAGGCCTATAACTCATTCCTGAAAGGTGCTCCCCTTCCCCAGGTCCCTGCCAGCCTGGGGCGGAGGTGGCCATAGCTGGGACCTGGGGTCTGTCTGCGGGTGCTGTCCCCTTTGGCTTCAGTAGGTCCTTCAGCAAGAGGGCCAGCGTGGGCTGCGCAAGCCACACACAGCACCATGGCAAGCACCCATGAAGGCCCGAGCCTCGGGGGCCGACGGTCTGACCTGGGGAGGAGCAGGTGACGTCCTGGGGAAGCCAGGCCTCCAATGACCCAGGGGGCAGCTGGCCCCCCTGCAGGTCTGGGCAGAGCCCGGACGTCCCACAGGGGGCTGGCAGCAGGACGCAGCCAGGGTGGTGGCCACACGTCCTGATGCCTGGCAGGTGGCCACTTCCCTGTGTCCCGTGTGTGTGTCGCGACTGGCACAGCGTGTCCTTGGTTCCTGGCCCTTGGATAGGACAATGAACAGGGGGACTCGTCCGTGAGCCCGATGTGGTGGGGGACGCTCTGGTGACGGGCATCAGTGCCGTGCCACATCCACCTCCAGCAGCTGCCCCGAGTCCTCGCACGACCATGTTGCCCTGACTGGTCCTCTTTGGTGGGCACTGGGGACGTTCCCGCGGGGGTGATGGCAAGCAGCACCGTGGTTATGTCCCAACCTGTGCCTTGGGGACGGTCACTGGTCCATCTCCCCTGGCTTTGTGTCGCCCACCTGCCTCTGCATTGCCGGGCTCCTGGGGCATCACGTGGCCTTCCACAAGGACAAACGTCCAGAAAGACACGTTCAAGTCTCCCAAATGCCCGGCAGCACAGTGGGGCCACCGTCCCTCCTGCCTCGGAGGACGCCGTCTTCTTCTCTCACCGAGCCCCTGGCCCCAGTCCCCAGCCCCGAACCTGGCCCCTGGCCCCAAGCCCCCAGACCCCAGCCCCCGGCCCCTGGCCCCCGGCCGTCGCTCACCCGCATCCCTGGAGGGGATCTGACGGCCTGGCGGGTTTTGCAGGCTCTGGGCACCCATCAGAGTTCCCTGAGGTTCTGCCAGACCCTCACCATGGGGACCTGGGCGGAGACGTGTCTTCCCTGTGGCCTGTTTTCCAGAGTGACCGGCTCGAGCCCGGGTGCGGGGCGCGTCTGGTGAGAGCCGCCCACCGTAGGCAACCTGGGCCTGGAAGGGGGCCCCAGGACGTGTCGGGAGACAAGGCCAAGCCGAGGGTGGCCGAGGTGGCCGCGCTGCGCGCCCTGTGCTGAGGGCATCACGGACAAGCCCTCCATGGCAGCCGCCTGGTTGGAGACCTGAGGCCACCGCAGTTGGTCGGGGCAGTGGGCGGGCCAGACTCCACCCAGAGCCGTCCCCACGACCTGCCGAGGAACGGAAGCCTTCTCTGCTGCTGAGTAACAGTGTGTGGCTTTTCTAATACGGTGTGGCCATGTCCCACACACAGGGGCTTAAAGCACCCGCGACCTGGGGGTGTCTGTGGGTCAGTCTGCGCCCAGTTAGCTGCTCGGGCCCCACAAGACGCAGCCATGGGGTCCGTGGGGCTGTGCTTAACAGGGCAACGGAAGTCCCTTCCTGTACCCTCCCAGGCTGTTGGCCGAACGCTCCTCCGTCTAACGATCTCACAGCGGCTGGATCTTCAAGGGCAATAAGAGAAGGGTTTTTTGCCTTTTCATTTTTAAAATTCTCTGCCCAGACCATCCCTTCGTCTCTACCCTCTGGGTGTGAGCCGCGGGTGGGTTTCTCTCCACACCATCCTCAGCACCCAGCCTCTTCCTCAACAGCCCAAAATGGTTGCCAGGATTCCAGCTGCCCTTTGCCGATGTCACAACCTGCCGGGGGAGAAAACCGTTTCTTTTCTGCATCTCTTTCTGAGAGCAGGAGTTTAGGGGGCAAGGACCCAGCGTCCCTCACTGAGCCCTAATAGTCCAGAGCAGGCAGAGGGCTCAGGAGTTCACCGCTGGGAGTGGGTGAGCCCCTCACCTCTCTGTCACCCAGCCCTCTCATCTATAAAAGCTGAGAACCATAGTATCCATTTCAAGAGCCTCGTGGCGAGGACCTCACGGATGGTGGAGGCCGGCTCTGCTCCAACCTGGGCCTTCTCAGGACCCCACCGTGGGTGCTCCTGGCTGTCCTTATCGCCAGCCCGGGGCCGCGTCTGGCTTAATAAACACTTGAGCTGCTGACTGATTGACGGGAGGGAACTCTGACATGGAAGGACCGGGGAAGGGGGCGAGGTGTGGGAGACGCAGGAGCTGACAGCCCCGGCCCAGGACCACCCAGCACGCGGCAGGCCCTGACAGCGACCGGGAGTGACCGCGCCCCGCGTCGGGGACCTGAGCCTCTGGGCCCCAGACCGTCAGGGCCTTTTGTGTTTATCTGGCCTGCGCCGCGGCCCGAGCTCCCCCTCCACGTCACTGCTCTGCTCGTCATTCAGCTGGCCCTGCGTGGCCGCTGTCACAGGAGCTGCGTCAGCCAGCCACACCAGCCACGAGGCCCCAGAAATGGCTGCCGACAGGGCCTGCCGGCCATCCACGCAGCCTCCAGAGGAGCAGAGCCAGGTCTGGATCCCACACGACGGAAATAGGGTTGCAAAATGGGGCCAAAGCCTTAACCGTGGCCCAGGAGGCTACTGTCCAGCTGAACCACTGTGGACAAGTGACTTGACCTCTCTGAGCCTTAATCACCTCTTCCAAAAACACGAGAGGCTCGGATCTGCCACTGTCAAGTTCTTCCAGTCTCCGTCCCAGGGCAGCTCCAGGGTGCACAGGGCAGGCCTGGAGAACCGAAGCACCCGATGGAGGGACAGGGGCATGGCCAGCCGGTGGACTCGTCCCCCAGACCTCAGAGAGCTGTGCGTGCAGGCACCTGCCCCATGGGACAGGGCAGGTGGCCCTCGGCTCTGTCACTCTCACTCTGACCGCTGCCCTGCTCAGACGGCTTGCGGCCCAGACCTCTCCTCCCCTGGGTCCCAGGGCTCTCCTGGGCTGCTGCGATGGTCACTACGGGAGGCTTGAAGCCGATGCACCTTTTGTGGAGCTGGGGACAGACCAAGCATCCCTACGCTCCCTCTGGAGGCTCCTTCTGGTGTCCCACACCCTGCCTGGGGCTGGCACCTGGTTCCTGGGTGCACGGGAAGCCTCCGTCCCAGGAGGAAGACTAGGTGCGGCAGAGCAGAGTTGGAGTGAAGCTCCCTCCTGCCCGTGCACCCTGTGGACGGCACCCGGCTGCCCTGGCCCTTCCTGGTGAGAGCAGGGAGCAGCTCCAGCCAGGTCCCCGCAAGGAGAGGCTGCCCCACCCTGGGAGCTCAGGGCCGACAGGTCACAGGCTGCCTCGAGAGCCACCTGGGAGGGGCCGGTCCCCAGGGCAGAGGTACAGAGGAGCCCAGCAACAGCAGTGCAGGGGACGGCCAGCCTGCCTCACCTGCTCTGCCTCTCCCCTCACCGCTGCATCCAGGAGCATGGCCTGGGACTTGGGTGGTCAGCTCTGCAGCATCACCAGCTGCCTGTCATTGCCCCTTAAGAAAGAGAAAATCCTGCTGTTTGGGGATTAAGTGATCAGCGTGCCACGAACTTCCCCAACCACAACTGCAGGCTGCCAACCTGCTCTTGGCCTCCCTGAAGCTGCACTGTGGCCAAGCCTGGCTGGCCCCGGGGAAGGTCAGCTGCTCCCACCCCAAGTCCAGCTGGCCATGACGATGGCTGGGAGACTTAGAAGGAAGGGCCGGGGGCAGTCCGAGTCCCCCCAGCTCCTCTCTGGACTCTGCTTCCACCTCCCAAATACAAGGGGACGGCAGGCGAGAGGAGTCCTGTGCCTGAGAGGGGATGTGAGCCGGACACGGCTCAGGAAGGGACGGGACTGGGGCGTTTAACTCCCCTCAGTCCTGGGGCGCGAGACTGTGCCATCTCCTCTCACACACACAGTGTCCAGGGCTCAGAGAGGTCAAGGAACCTGCCAAAGCCACGGCGACAAGTCAGGCTGGGAACTGCAGCCCGAGGTCTGTGGCTTTTGTCTGTGCCGTGGCCAGGGCAGGACAGCGAAGGCTGTGGGGACACTTTGCTCTTCCCCACAGCAGTCGGAGGCAGTGTCTGGTGGCCCTTGGTTTCTAGGGTATTCAGAGATATGCGACTGTCACCAATTTTTGAACATTCCTGTCACATCAGAAAGAAGCCCCATGGCTGTGGCCACCACGGCTGCATCTGCTCTGCCTCTGGCCGGGCCTGTCCTGGCATCTCTGCAGGTCACGCTCGGTGGCCTCCTGCATCTGGCTTCTCCCACTGAATGTGGTGTCCCCTGGGCGTTGCAGGGTGCCTGTGGAGCCTGGAGAGGAAAGGCACATGGATTGACCTGTCAGCAGTTGCCATGGCCACTGTACACTGGGGCTGTTTGTCACAGGGTCACCCAGCGAGGGCTCCATGACACCAGCTGTCCGTTGGGGGCGGTAAAGACAGAGGACCTATAAAGCCATGGGCCACCCCCTGAGTCTGGGTGGGCACAAAGGACACTGTGTGGCTCCAGGATCTGGGTCCTGAGGGCAGCAGGACCCAATGTCCACCCCGTGGTGAACTGCCTGGACACTCCCCCGTGGCCAGGTCCTTCTGCAAGCCAACCCTGCTGTGTCTTGTCAGAATTCTTGACCCGTGGAAAGGGGACACTGAGTGATGACAAGCCCTGGTTTTAAGCCCTGACCCAGGAGGCGGTGGGGCTGTGCGCATGAGCGCTCCCGTCTCTGCCCGCTGCCCTCCTGACCCCTGCCCTCCCGTCCCCAGCGCCTCTTCTATACCTTCCCTCTCACGCACACCCCGCCTGCCCCAGCAGGGGACTCAAAGGGGCCACCTGCAGTTCCTCCGGCTCGGAGCCCAGGTCTTGGGGTGCACACAGTGGTCTCCGTGGACACTGTGGGTCACAGGCGAGCCGTTTCCTGTAGCACCGAAGTGACATGGAGCAGGAGCAGGGTCACACCGGCCAGCGGCCACGCAGGAGGGGAAGCTGGGCACATGACCGCTGGTCTGCAGAGCTGATGCTGCCCAGGGGGGCCTGGAGGAGCTGCCTGGAGGGACCCTTGCCCACTGGCCCTGCCCTGCTTTCGGGCGCTCCTGGGCCTGCCCTTCCCCACTGCCCAGGGCTCTTCCTTGCTCTTAGTCCTCCCGTCCCCCTGGGGAATGGCCGTCGAGGGAGGCTCCTTTGGGGCTGCACAGCTGCCAGGGCCCTCTTGCCCCCAGACGCTCATGGGGCCGAGCTCCTGCAAAGCCACCCGCGCGAGACAGAGCAGGCTTCTCCCCCGGCCGCAGCCCTGCCGAGCCCAACCCTGCAAGGGCGTTCCTCGCCTTCTCACCCCTGCGCCTCCCTCTGGCAGCGGGCTGCCTGGAGCGTGCTGGCCTGGCAGGGCTGGTCTCATCGGAGTGTCCATCTAGGCCCTCCCCCAAGGCCACTTGGTTCTGAGTTGGCTGCTGGGGGAGCCACCGCCACCTGGAACCACCAGGCCCTGCTCTTCCAGATGCTGGAGTGTCACCTGCCCGAAGGCCTCACAGCAGCTCCCTGGGGACCCTGTGTCTAGGGACTGGCCCCTCAGCAAGACCACCTGAAGGTCACCCAGCCCAGATACCACCACAGGCCAGCAGAGACTGAAACCACTGCGGAGGCTGCCTCCTGGCCAGGGCCTCTCCCGGGCTGTGTGCCTCCCTCCCCAGCAGCGCTGACCCCAGGGCCCCAGGCCTGTACTCCCCCAGACGTCCACCCTGGAGAAACAGCTGGGGAGGACCATGTCCTCCTGTCCCCTGTTTATTCTTGTCAAACTGGGTCCTCACAGGAGCCTGGAAGGCCCAGAGCAGGAGCCAGTGCCCTGAAGTGACCTCACCCAGTGCTCCCACACACTTCCCTCCCCTGTCCCCAGCCCCCCTCCCTCCCCCTCCTCCCTCCCCTGTCCCAGCCCCTCCCCTCCCCCCCCCTCTCCCCCCTCCCTCATGCCCTGCTCCCTCAGTCGGCTGTCAGTCATAGTCCTCGCACCCCAGCGGCCAGTCCACGTGTCCACCTGCAAGTGGACTTCATGATGTCCCCAGAGGCTGGCCACGTCCCAGAGCAGGACACTAACAAGGGCCCAAAGTGTCCACCACTGAAGACTTGTGCAAGAGTGGACAGAGGACCTGGCGCTGGGGTGGAGGATATGACTGACAGCGACTGAGGGGAGAGGGATGAGGGAGGGGGGAGGACGGAAGGGCTTGAGGGGGGGCTGGAGGGAGGGAGGGGGAGAGGGGAGGGGAGGGGAGGGGAGGGGCTGGGGACAGGGGAGGGAGGAGGGGGAGGGGGAGAGGGAAGGGGAGGGGGAGGGCTGGGGACAGGGGAGGGAAGGGTTGGAGGGAAGGAGGAGGGGGAGGGGGAGAGGGGAGGGGAGGGGGAGGGGAGAGGGGAGGGAGAGAGGGGAGGGGGAGAGGGGAGGGCTGGGGACGGGGAAGGGCTGGAGGCAGGGAGGGGGGGAGAGAGGGGAAGGATGGGGAGGGACAAGAAGGGGAGGAGAAAGGGGGAGGGATGGGCAGGAGTGGGGAGGACGCAGGGCAGGGTGGAGGGGGAGGGAGGAGGCCCAGGAGGAGGGGTGGCTGCCTCTCCACTAAGGAGGTCAAATGGTGACTGGAGAGCTATTTGCAGTTTCAGGAAACCTCATAGAAACCGTCCATGAGCCAACATCAGAAGGCCCTGAAGGTCGAGTTCCTGCCCTTGACTGTGCCTGGCGGCGCTCTGGAGCCCTGATTGGCTGCCCTGGGTGACTGGTGTGAGGCAGCCGCCACCCTTGGGGAGCCAAGAGGCCTCTGCACTCAGGCCGGGGTGCTGTCCTGGGGGCTCCTTGCCAGCACATCCGCTGGCTGCGAGGCGGGGGTCTGCCTGGGGCTCTGTAGGCCAGGGCCTGGTGTTTGGTCCTGGGGATCTGACCGAGCACGTCAGCCTGAAGCCACCCCAGCCCTTTGCAGTTTTAGAGACAGGGTCTCAGTTGCTTAGGGCCTCGCTACGAACTCCTGTCTCAGCCACAAGGCTAGCCATGTTTAAAAGTGATTCAGATAAAACACTAGCTCATTTCTGGCTCCTGGGGCGCAGTCAGCAGGGGCTTCAGAGAGAGGGCAGGACCCAGCTGCAGACGTGGCCTCGGTCCTGAGGTCACTGCCTCCAAGGACCCAGCAGGACCCGGAGAAGGCTGGGCCTCCAGAACTCTGCCCAGGGCCGTGTTAGCTGGAGCGCCGAGGCGTGGGGCGAGTGGGGAGACGGAGGCGGTGGGCCAGCGCCTGCTGGGTGTGAGCCCTCCTCAGCGCCTCATGGGTGCAGGAAGCTTTCTGTCAGCGAGCTCACGACGCCCTGTGGCAGGTCTTGCCCATGGAGCCTGCCCAGCTCCCCTGCGGTGTGTCCACCATCCCATTGCAAGTCGCTCCACAGGAGAAGAAGTGCAGACCAGCAGCAGGAAAGTCCCCACCCGAAGCTGGGGGCTGCACGGGTCTGGCTGGGCGCAGCCCGCCCCTCTGGGCCCCAGAGGTGCTGTGCTCTGGGTCCTCGGTCCCCACTGTGCTCTGTACCCCCTCCTCTGATGCAAGAGGACCACGGCCTGTGTTCTGTCCCCGTGGGTCCTGTTTACGAGTCACGCTCTGGCTCTCAGCTCTCAGCTGGGGATGAGCAAAGCTGTGTTCTCATCTGTCACGAGCCTCGACCCCTTTCTGCACATGGCCGTCCTCCGTCCAGGGAGGGGAAGGAACCTCCCCTCGCTGCGTGTCCTCCCCTGGCCTGACCCTGTGCCAGGCTAGACGGGCCAGGAGCAGCTCTGTGGCCAGCCTGGGCCCGCTCCAGGGCTGGCTGTGTCTGTTTCCTTGTCCTTGTAGGCGCTGGAGGGGATCTTTGGAGCTCAGGAGGGTGACCATGGGTCTGTCTGCAGAGGCCTTTCATCCGCCAGCCGGCAGAAGGACGCCATTCCACACACAGCAGGTAAACCCTGCAGCTGGCCCTAGGTGCGCCCCCCACCCCTGGTTGCAGCACCTGGGAGCCTGTTGGAAATGCAAGGCCGCAGGCCCCACCCTGCCCTGCAGGACGGTATCCACCCCTGGCCAGCCCAGGGCACCCCGCTCACCTCATGGGAGAGAGGCAGCGCTGGCCTGGGAGGTTTCCTTGTGATGACAGTGGGCCTGGCCTCAGTGACCGAATCATTAGCAGAATGTCCAGGCCCCTCTCCGTGTTATGGAGCCTGGAAGATGTCCACTACACCGTCCTGCTGGGAAGAAGCAAGCTGTGTGATCCTGACAGACGCACAGACACGAGTGTGCGCAGGAGACACCCAGGCAGTGCCGCCCGATGTCTCGGTGCTGCGACAAGAGGCCGGGCTGCCCGTCCGTCTCCATCTTCTTCCCTCTTCCCTGGGGAAAAGATGGCTGGAGGTTAAGAGTGGGTTTTCCTAAGCTCAGAACACAGCCACAGGAAGGGGCCCACAGACCCTCTCTGCTTCAGACAGCAGGGCCCGGGGCCGGCCCCTGGCTCCCTTGTGGAGGGAATGAGCCCGTGGGCAGAGTTCAGAGCCTCGCTCTGGGGAGGGCCGGGGCTCTGCCGTGTCACCCCAAGCCTCGGGTGCGGGGACATCCATGGGCTCGGCCTCCCAGTACAGAGCAGAGCCAGGGCCTGGTGAACATCTCGAAGTGGGTGCAAGTGACCGTCTCAGCGGAGCTTCCCCGCCCCGCCTCCCCCGGCGTTGAAAGAGGCTGCCGTCCCTGAGCCAAGGTGCTCTGCAGCCTGGGAGTGGACACGTCCCTTAAAGCCATCTGTTGACTCTCAGGTGGGATCGACGCGATTCAGAGGAAAGCCACAAGTGCACACGCGGGGTCTTAGGGTTCCCCAGCTGCGCGCCCAGGGGGAGGCGGCGGCCAGGAGCTGTGGCTGGGAGGAGGTGCGCGTCAGCGGCCCAGCACCAGGCCCAGCGTGGGAGCTGGACGTGGAGGTCTGCACACTTCAGAAGTCAGCCACAGGAGCCCCGATTCTGTCTGACCACTTCCACCAGATGTCTGACCTTGACCCGAAAGTGGACGGGCCAGCGTCCGAGATCTCACCCCAGCACAGAGTTGGAGAAAACAGGGTGTCCTTTCACCGAGGTGCTCCTTGCTCCATCCCGAACACAGGACGAGGGGCTTCCTCTCTCATCCACGGCCACCAAGTCTGGCCGTCCTCATTCTGCTCATGGGAAGCAGGCCATCTCAGCGTCACACGCACTTGGTAGTTGATGAACAAATGCAGGAGTGAGCAGACCAGCGCGGGGCTGGCTCAAGCCTCAGAGCGGCCAGTGGTGACCTCCAGCTAAGACAGCCTTGAGATGTCTGACACCTCGTCCTGTCCGCAGGTTACTAGAGCTGCACTGGGCCCAGTCGGTGCCACAGTATACCCTGAGGGCCTGCAGGGTCCCAAAGTCTCGGAGCAGAGTGGAGGAGTGGACCTCCCCTAGCCCAAACTCCTCACCTGCCAGGGAGCAGCCAGAGAGGGGAGGGGCACCCAGAGGCAGTGGCCAAGAAGGGTCGACTGCAGGTTTCTGACTCCAGGCCAGCGCTCTTCCAAGAGCCCACCCACCCCTCCTCCATCTCCCCCTCTTCCATGTCTTCCCTCTTTTCCATATCCCCCTCCTCCATTTCTTCCTCCTCCTCCATTTCCCCTCCTCCATTTCTTTCTCCTCCTCCATCTCCTCCTCCTCCACATCCTCTACTTCTCTTTCTCCTCCCTCTCTTCCTTCTTCTTCTCCACTATCTCTTCCTTCTCCTCCATTTCTCCATCTTCTCCTCCATCTCCTCCTCTATCTCCTCCTCCTCCACCTCCTCCTTCTCCACCTTCCCCTCCTCCACCTCCTCCTCCATCTTCTTCTCCTCTACCTCCTCCTTCTTCATCTCTTCCTCCTCCATCTCCTCCAACTTTTCCTCCTCCTCCATCTCCTCCACTCTTCCTTCTCCTCCTTCACCTCCTTCTTCACCCCCTCACTCTTCCTCCTCCTCCTCCATTTCTCCTCCTCCTCCATCTCCTACTCTATCTCCTCCTCTACCACCTCCACCTCCTTCTTCTCCTCCTCCACGTCCTCCTCCACCTCCTCTTCCACCTTCTCCTCTTCTTTCTCCTTATCACCTTCTCCTCCATCTCCTCCATCTCCTCCAAGTTTTCCCCCTCCTCCATCTCCTCCACTCTTCCTTCTCCTCCTCCATCTCCTCCGCTTCCTCCATCTCTTCCTCCTCCTCCTCACCTCAGCAATGGTGGCTCCTGTGACCTCATCTTCTTCCTGCCTGGCACTGTGGTCAGCAGCTCACTTAACCTTTTCAGTGACCTGGTGCTTCACATAAAATCCAAATCTCCATTTTATCTGTGGGATAACTGAAGTTCCCAGAATTAGATAAAGTCTCCCAAGGTCCCACAGTTATCGAATGTGTTGATTCTGACTCCTAAGCCAGGGCTCTAAGCCAGAACTGGGCAACCCCTGCTCATGGGCTAAAGACAGCCCACTACCTGGACCACAGCCAGGTCATACCCATACCACCAAGAAAGAGATTCTCAGAGAACAGGTAGCGTTTGCTTGGAACTAACCACCCTTCACCATGCTCTCTATGGACGCTTTCCTGCTGCGACAGAAAATTGGAATACAAGAAACAGAGACAGTATCATCTGCAAAGCATGAAATATCTATCATCTGGTCCTTGACAAAAATATCTGCTGACCCCTGCTCTATGCTGCAATATTATATTATGCTATGCTGTGCTGTGTTGTGTTCCATTTCACTGTGTTCCATTACAGTCACCATGTATGCTGTCATTCACGTTGAATAGTTAAGGGATTTGGACCTATAATTCCTCTGCACACCAACAACTAGATAACTTCTCCCAAGGAAACACATACTTCCTCAAGATGGTGGACCGTCCCTCTGCACTCCTGTTTCCATAGGTCCACTTCCTAAATGGACAATCCCAAACGTGACCTGTCAGGAGGAGGAGGAGGACAAAACAATACGAGCATCTTCAACTCTCCCGTATCTGAGTGGGAAGGTCCGCCTGTGCTGATCTTGTACATGTGTGGGGAACTTCATGCCAAAAAGTGACTCTTCCCCATCAATAACACATCTCCCCATCCCCGACAGGAAACGGCATTACAAAAGCCGGAAAGGACATCAAACACGCGGCTTGGCAGCTACATGTATCTGTGACATTACTGTCAGAGTTCAAAGGAAGGGCTGAGACATGGAGAAGGCTGTGCGGCAGCGTCCCCGAGATGCCTCGCCTCGTGGGGACGGGCACAGTGACAGGCTTCACGGGACCTGGCTGCTGGCTTCCTGGTGCCCTCGTGGCTTCTGGCAAGGGGACTGCAGGGCCAAACAGGTGGGCCTCAGGGTGCCCCGCCCCCCACCCTAGCTCCCCTGGCTGACACACCAAGAGCCTCTTCAGGTGTGGACAGCAGGGAGCAAGGCCCGTTCCAGGACCCACCCACGCTGTGCCAAACTCTGGGCCATTGTCTCAGAACTCAGCCTCGGGAGGTGGGAGCTCTCCATTGGCAGAAGGGGAAGCTGAGATGACTCAGGGTGATGGATGGGCCCAGCACCCCAAACAGAGCAGGGAGTCAAGGCTTGACCGCCCATCGCCAGTGACCACCAGGCATCACGACCCATCTGGAGGCTTCCTTGTGAGACCACGGGCAGGGTTAGGCTGAAGGTGCAGGGCTGGCCTCTCGGGAACAGGCAGGCCATCGAGCCCCGACGGGAGATGGACTTTACATCAACCTTCTTGGCAGAGGGGCGGGGGAGTGGGGACAGCAGATGGATCAAGACCTTCTGCCCCAACAGGGAGGCAGCCTGGCTCCCCTCCTGCCCAGAAAACTCCCTTCCTCCTTCAAACCCACCCTTACCACCTGGTCCCACCGTCCCACACGGGGGCCCTTTGGGAAACCCACACAGAGCAGCAGACCCACCGCCAACAGCGACTTTGATACAATCTTGGTTTTTAGAGGTCAGCTCTTGGGGGGAAAGTCACAGGTGAATGATTAGAGCATTTGGATGTGCGTCTACTTCTACCTAAGAGCAGAATGGGTGTGAAGGATCTGGAAACTCTAGATTTCCATTTCCAGCCTATTTTAATGCTCCTGGGTCGATTTTGCTGAAGTAGCCGCAGAATCGCACACTTGGGCCTTGGCGGGTTAGACGCTCTTCCTCTGTGAAGTCCTCGTCCCACCACAGGTGGCCAATCTCTCTCATGCCCCCGCAGGTCAGGTGCCGCCCAGCCCCTCCCTGGCTGGGCCCCACGCCCTCTGCACCGCGAGCTTACGGAGGCCGGAGCCACACATGGTGTGAGAACACTTGTGTGTCAGGGACACTGGTGCAGCAGTGTCAGCTGAGCTTGTGCCTCATGCCACAGTCCCCTGACTGCATTCACGACTGGTCCCCGGACAGCCAGGGAGGCTGGCATGATGCTGTCTCTGTGACTAGGTGTGCAAAACTTGAATCTGGACTCTGCCTGTGACCTCAAGTGAGGTTCTCAACCTCCCTGTGCCTGGGACTGCACCTGCCATGTAGGATGATCGCGGTGGGCACGTGGGCACCCAGGGCTCTAGAGCCAGCAACCACCAGCTTGCCAAAGCTACTGCTAACGCCCGACTCTGGCCATTCTTAAATGTGAAATTATGTGCACTTAGGACAAAATGAGCTCCATAAAAAACACAGGTGCTCAGCACTTGGAGCTCACCACCTCCTGGCTGTCCTGCTTTCCCTCGCTCCCAGGGCTACACTGTCTCCTCGGGCTCTGTTCAGACAGCTCAGTACTCACGTGCCACTGCACTTCTCCTCCACTCCAAGTCCAAGGACTTCACACTGGTGGCTTAAAATCAGACACACCATGTCCACACCATGGACCCTGGACACCTGTAAGTGAGGGCCATTGCTCTTTTCCCCTTGGGGGCTGGTTGTGAAGCACCTACACCCTGAGATGGCCTCAGAGCACATTCACAGCCCAGGTGTGTCAACTATTCTTGTTTCTATTGAAGAACCCACAGAGATTAACACCCCACCTGAGTTACAGAGGACCCATGGGGATCCCTGCGCTGTGGCCCAGAGCCTGCCTCACAGCCTGCGGAGCTCAACGCCCCAAAGTAGGCCAGCAAACACTTGTTGGATGAACAGACGGACACTGAATGGGTGGCTCTCAGAGCTGCTGGCCGGAGACACACCTGGGAGCTTTGTTTGATTGCTATGTCATTGCCATCAAAATCACCATCATCACCAAAACCATCATTGTCATCACCACCATTTCCTTCATTATCACCATCACCACCACCATCATTATCATCATGACCATCACCACCACCATCATTATCATCAAGATCATCACCATCACCACCACCATCATTATCATCAAGATCATCACCATCACCATCATTATCATCAAGATCATCACCATCACCACCACCATCATTATCATCATGACCATCACCATCACCACCACCATCATTATCACCATCACCACCACCATCATTATCATCATGACCATCACCATCACCACCACCATCATTATCATCATGACCATCACCATCATTATCATCATGACCATCACCATCACCAACACCATCATTATCATCATGACCATCACCATCACCACCACCATCATTATCATCATGACCATCACCATCACCACCACCATCATTATCTCATGACCATCATCATCACCACCACCATCATTATCTCATGACCATCATCATCACCACCACCATCATTATCTCATGAACATCACCATCACCACCACCATCATTATCATCATGACCATCACCATCACCACCACCATCATTATCATCATGACCATCACCACCACCATCATTATCATCATGACCATCACCATCACCACCACCACCATTATCACCATCACCATCACCACCACCATCACCACCACCACCACCACCACCATCATTATCATCATGACCATCACCATCACCACCACACCATTATCGCCATGACATCACCATCACACCGCATCACCTACATCAGCCTCACCACCACCATCATCATCATCACATCACTATTACCACCACCATCATTACCACCATCACTTATAATAGTTGGCTTTTTCATCACTGTGACCAAAAGATCTAATAAGAACAACAGAGAGTTGGAAAAATTAATTTTGGTCATGATTTCAGAGGTTCAGTCCATGATAGAATGACTCATAGGTCTGAGCCCAAAGTGAAGCAGAACATCATGGAAGAAGAGTGTGGAAGAGGAAAGCAGCTCTGAACATGGTGACCAGGAAGGAGAGAGAGAGAGAGAGAGAGAGAGAGAGAGAGAGAGAGAGAGAGAGAACTCCACTCATAAGGGAGTTCTCTCGTGAAATAGAAACCTCAATAACCTACTTCCTCCTGCCACACCCTACCTGCCTGCAGTCACCACCCAGTTAATCCATAACAGTGGATTAATCCACTGACTAATTTACACTTCTCATAACGTAACCATCTTACCTCTGAAGATTCTTTCATTGCCTCACACAATAACTTTTGGAGGCCACTTCATATGTAAACTGCAGCATTTCACCACTGGCCACCAAAAGCTCATGCCCACCCCACAATGAAAAATGTATTTAGGCCATTTCTGAGAGTCCCCAGAACAGTTCAAGCATTGCCCAAAAGTCCAAGTCCAAAATCTCATCTGAGATTCAAGGCAAATGTTTAACTATGAGAGTGAAGATCAAAAACAAGTTACCTGTATCCAACACGAAGACATTTCCTTTCCAAATGGAGAAACATGTGCATAGAGGGCGGGGATGGGACTAAAACAAGACACAAATCCAGTTGAGCAAACAAGTTGTGTAGCTCATGTTCTGCATCTGGGGCACATGGAATTGTGATGTTCTGTCCTAAGGGCTCGGTAGTTCTACCCCTGTGGCCTTGCTGGTTGCAACCCACATGACTTCTCTGTTGGCTTGTCTCTGCTCAACTCTGCAGCTTTCCTTAGCAGACATGTCATGTTATGGGCATCTCTTAACTCAGGGGTCTCCAATGCAGCTTC
Organism: Urocitellus parryii; assembly: GCF_045843805.1. Classification (NCBI taxonomy): domain Eukaryota; kingdom Metazoa; phylum Chordata; class Mammalia; order Rodentia; family Sciuridae; genus Urocitellus; species Urocitellus parryii. Next base: position 56,374,205 of record NC_135545.1, read on the forward strand.
AGTTCTTTCTCACATCTTCACGCATCACCCTCAGAGGGGAAGACTGCAGGGACTCTGACCCTGTTACATTTTGCCAGGCCTTCCTTTGAAATCTCAGTGGAAGACTCCATGATCCTATAATTCCAACATAACACGGCCTACCCCAATCTCCAGCAGTAGCCAAGCCTCCTGGGACCATGGCTCCACAGCCTCTAAGTGCCTGGGCAGCTGAGCATGGTGAAACAACTTCCTAGACAAACAGGGTACCTCCATGGTCTCTTCTCAAAGCAACTTTTACTCTTACACCCTTGAGCCTGAAGATGCCCTGAAGCCAACTTTTCTATTATCTCTGTGCAAAGTACTTAGCATCTCTTTAGTGGCTTTAATAATCACATCTTCCTTAGCCCCAGTCTTACTTGTACTTTTCTGCCCAATCTCTAAGTTTTAAAAATCTTTTTGCTTTACTTTCTATTCCTGATTACCACAGTAAACTTGGCTAAATCTCATAGCAATATCCATGCCACTGGGCTTCACTGAAATTTACTCCACCAGATTAATTAGTGCATCATTTAAATTCAGTCTCACAGAAAGTCCCAGGACAGGGGCAGAATGTCAACAGCTTCTTAGCCAGAATATAACACAAATGGCCTCTAGTCCAACTTCCAATAGAGTCTTTCTTCTCTGGAACCTTGTGAGCTCAGTCTTTACTGTCCATAGTACTATTAGCATTCTGGACTTCTGAGCTCCTACCAGAATCCACTAAGCTCTGTTTACAACTCGCTAAAGCATTTCCAGCTTGCTTTTCTAAACTTTTCAAAATTTCTCCCACAAATTCCAAAAGGCTCCAAAAACTTCCGAACCCTGTGGTCAGGCTAGTCACAGCAACAGCTTCACTCCTGGTACCAATTTCTGTTTTAATCAGCTTTTTCACTGTGATCAAAAGACCTAGCAAGAACAACATAAATGAGCAAAGTTTATTTTGGCTCACAGTTTTAGCAGTTCAGTCCAGGGGAGTCAGAATTTTATAGCAAAAAGAGTGTGGCAGAGGAAAGCAACTCGGGACTTGGCAACTAGGAAGCAGAGAGTGCTCTACTCACCAGGGACAATTAGAAACCCCAAAGACACATTCCCAGTGACCTGATTCCTCCATCCACACCCCACCTGCCAACAGTTACCACACAGTTAATCCGCATTAGTGGATTGATCCACTTATTAGTTTTCCCTTCTCATGACATAATCATTTTACCTCTGAAAATTCCAGCACGGCCTCACATCTGAGCTTTTGGGGGACACCAGTCACCATGGATATCATTGTCATAGCCCTCATTATCATCATTTTCACTAGCTCTGATCCTTTTCACAAGTCCCTTGATCTCTGGAAATCGAGTACTTCAAACAAAGTGTCCTCAGTATGAGTAACGCTGAAACACAACCAAAGCCTGAGGCGTGACTCGGTGCGGGAAGGAACCAAGGTGTCTCTGACGTCTTGATTGCTCCTAGGGAGTCGTTTTGTGCCCTTGTCTGTGTATCTTCACATTCAAGCTTCTGCCTCGGCCTTGGCAGGCAGTGAGCGTGGCCCTGGGGAAGGCTGTGGGTCATGGAGTCGGTGGCACTGTTGGGGACTGCCTCTGTCAGCCTGTTTCCTCACCACTAAAACAAGGAACGTCACTGCAGGCCTCAGGGGAGAGTATGTCTGTGGGAACTGATGGGCGAGAGCTCCCATTTTAAATGTGCTTTAAGCACTAAAAATGGTATCTGGTTCTGGGGACATGCCCCCGTGTTGACACCAGCTCTTTCTTGGTATGGGCTTTACTGGCCTAAACCGCCTCCGTCAGCATTGGTGTTGGGTTTAAATCATTCTTGAGACTCTTCCACGAAAGCTAATCGACGGTCCACCAGGAAGTTCCGCCATATTTGTCAGAGTAAGGACCTTCTCTGGAGTCGAACCTACTCGACGTGGTAGCCCCTTTCAGTCATTCAGCCTCTCGGTCTTTCCTGAGGTGAAGACGGAGCCCACTTCTGTGGGATCCCCAGCTCAGGCCTTGAGGAGGGGCTGAGGGGTGTGTGAGTGCTGGCGGTCGGATGAATCCCTGTCCCTCGGAGCCTGCACGAAGGTGGAGTAGGGCAGGCCCCAGTGACCTGGGAGCCAGGGGCAGGAAACGCTGAGGACGAGAGCTGCCCCCGGGTCCCCCCATCCACAAGCCTCGTTTTCCCTCAGTGGATGGGGAGATTTATGATACCTGACTCTGCGTTTGGGTGAGGAAAACCAGATTGAGCTTATAAAGCAGGATAGATGGCGGCTATCACACCAGCACTGCTTACCCCTGGGACTTCCTGCAGCCAGAGGCCCTGGATGTCACCGCGGAGGCAGACACTGCACAGGTAAACCGCCAGGCTTTCTGTCTGGACAAACTCAGGTGGGTCCCGATCCTGCCCTGAGGGGGAGACACGGCTGGTGCAGCGCCTGCCCGGGACACGGCTTCCTCCTGTAGAGGAGACTGTTGGGAATAGGTGCAATGACGCCAGAGCTCCCCTTGAACAGAGTGTGTCTGCCACCTCAGGGGACAAAAGCCACCGTCCTCGTAAATTCTCTTAGTTAACCCCTAAACTATGTGATGAAAAGAGGGGAAGAAAGAAAAGAAAAAGCAGAGGTTTAAACCAGAACACGAGAAAATGCACACACACTCACACACACACACTCACACACTCACACACACACTCACACACACTCATAGTCACACACAGACACTCACACACTCAAACTCACACACACACTCACCCCCACACTCACACACACTCAGTCACCCACACACACACTCACACACACACTCACACTCACATACTCACAGTCACACACACTCACAGTCACACACACAGTCACACACAGACACTCACACAAACTCACACACACTCACCCCCACACTCACACACACTCAGTCACCCACACACACACTCACACACACACTCACACTCACATACTCACAGTCACACACACTCACAGTCACACACACAGTCACACACAGACACTCACACAAACTCACACACACTCACCCCCACACTCACACACTCACAGTCACACACAGTCACACACATTCACAATCACACACACTCACACTCACAATCACACACACTCACAGCCACACACACACACTCACAGCCACACACACACACTCACAGTCACACATACACACACAGTCACACACACACTTACAGTCACACACTCACAACCACACACACTCACAGTCACACACTCACAATCACACACACTCACAGTCACACACACACTCACAGTCACACACACACTCACAGTCACACACTCACAGTCACACACTCACAGTCACACACACTCACAGTCACACACAGTCACACACAGACACTCACACAAACTCACACACACTCACCCCCACACTCACACACTCACAGTCACACACACTCACACACACTCACAATCACACACTCACACTCACAATCATACACACTCACAGTCACACACACACACTCACAGCCACACACACACACTCACAGTCACACATACACACACAGTCACACACACACTTACAGTCACACACAACCACACACACTCACAGTCACACACTCACAATCACACACACACTCACAGTCACACACTCACAGTCACACACTCACAGTCACACACTCACACACACTCACAGTTACACAGTCACACACACACTCACAGTCACACATACACACACTCACAGTCACACATACACTCACAGTCACACACACAGTCACACACTCACACACACAGTCACACACACACTCACAGTCACACACTCACATACACTCACAGTCACACATACACTCACAGTCACACAGTCACACACACACTCACAATCACACACAATCACACACACAGTCTCACAACACTCACAGTCACACACATTCACAGTCACACACTCACACAGTCACACATACACACACACAGTCACACACACACTTACAGTCACACACTCACAACCACACACACTCACAGTCACACACTCACAATCACACACACACTCACAGTCACACACACACTCACAGTCACACACTCACAGTCACACACTCACAGTCACACACACTCACAGTCACACACAGACACTCACACAAACTCACACACACTCACCCCCACACTCACACACTCACAGTCACACACACTCACACACACTCACAATCACACACACTCACACTCACAATCACACACACTCACAGTCACACACACACACTCACAGTCACACACACACACTCACAGTCACACATACACACACAGTCACACACACACTTACAGTCACACACTCACAACCACACACACTCACAGTCACACACTCACAATCACACACACACTCACAGTCACACACTCACAGTCACACACTCACACACACTCACAGTCACAGTCACACACACACTCACAGTCACACACACTCACAGTCACACACTCACACACACTCACAGTTACACAGTCACACACACACTCACAGTCACACACTCACACACACTCACAGTCACACTCACAGTCACAGTCACACACACAGTCACACACTCACACACACAGTCACACACACACTCACAGTCACACACTCACAGTCACACACTCACATACACTCACAGTCACACATACACTCATAGTCACACAGTCACACACACACTCACAATCACACACAATCACACACTCACAGTCTCACAACACTCACAGTCACACACTCACACACAGTCACAGTCACACACTCACAGTCACACACACACACAGTCACAGTCACACACACACACAGTCACACACTCACACACACTCACAGTCACACACACTCACAGTAACACACTCACACACAGTCACAGTCACACACTCACAGTCACACACACACACACTCACAGTCACACACACACACAGTCACACACTCACACACACTCACAGTCACACACACTCACAGTAACACACTCACACACACTCACAGTCACACATACACACACTCACAGTCACACACACACTCACAATCACACACACTCACGGTCACACACACTCACACGCACAGGCCAACCGAGGGACCCTGTGACACATAAACACGGGGTGGGGGAGCCTCGAAGCCTTCCTCTGTCAGCCGGCCGCGGTGATGAATCTGTGAAGTTATCTAATTTTCCACTGTTTTAATTAGAGACTTGGGCTCTGAGGCCTCGCAGCTGGTGCCTTGTGCTGTGTTCTGTTGCCTGACAGAGAAAAATGTCTCCCGTAACGTCGGCCAAGCTCTCCGCCAGACCTGAGCTATCAGGACTCTGGGATTCATAAACTTGTGGTTTCTGGGCAGAGTGTCATTTAAACAAGGTCTCTGTGGGGAGAGGGCAGCTCGGCCGCCTGCTGCCCACTGGCCCCTGGGAGCCACGGTGGGGCCACCACCACTGCCCTGGAAGTGGCCTGAGGATTGTCCCTGGGTCCTCGAGACCAGCCATCATGGAGGGGGTCTCCCTGTGGCTCCTAATGGAGCCCAGCCTGGGGAGGCGAATGCTGGCCTGGAAGACACTGCCCTTGATTGCGGATCGTGTGCTCGGAGTAATTTAATTTCTTGCTCGTCTTCTGCCAAGCCATCTTTTACGATGCTGCTTATGCTGCACGCAGCTGGGGCAGGGCTCTCTGCACCTCTCCCAGCTCGCTGGTGGACACCCTCCTGGTGACTCAAGAGGTGGATGGGGAGCAGGGGACAGAGAGGCCTAGACCAGGGGGCACCCTCTAGGGACACGTCCAGCCTGGAGCCTGATTCCTTCTCTGCAAGGTGACAAGGATGAGCAGACCTTTGGCTCAGGATGTCGTGGGGCTGAACGAGACCCTGAGAAGCAGAGAGGGTCATGGCTAATCAGAGAGCAGAAAGGCCCCTGTGAGGTCCCCCAGGGCTCCGTGAGGACCACGGCTCAGACGCTAGAGCTGCCTTAAGTGCGGAGACCACCCAGGGTGAGGACAAGCCCACCTTTCTAGAGAGGACAGGAACCCTGGACTCTGAGCAGCCGTCCACAAGTCACTGTCAGGCACTGCCTCTCACGCCTGCTGGATCCTGTCACAGCGGGGCCAGGGGGGAAGGAACCACACCCAGGTACCTGCCCTGCACACGGCGGGTGGCCCACAGAGGGCTGTGACTGGCAGGTCAGATGCAGGAGAGCGGGTCACCGCGGCTTCATGCCACGGTAGGTGGGAAAGCTGGCTGTGACGGGATCTTTATTGGCCATGAAAGAAGTCACCCAGAATAGATGGGTTCAGGGTGCTCCAAAGATCTGCATGACAGGCCAGTTCCTAGACTCGAAAATAACTCGGCTCAGAGTGGCGCACAGACTCTCACGCCTCACGCCAATGGCTCGCTCTCTCTTTCACAAGAGAAGCAGCAACCGAGGTGTTGCCCATCCTCGATGTCCATCCAAAGATTATGGAATTCACCACCTTTTGACCAATGAAAACATGGGTTTTGACTCCTGTCCCCAGCCAAAATGGAGGAGCAGGTATCACAATGATCCTCCCTCCTAAAGCATCCATTTAAAATACAGATAAAATGCATGAAATGACAGTTTTTAGAGACTGGGCCTTTGGCAATGAAGATCAGTCCACTCAGGTGATGAGAAACGCAGGCACTCCCCAGGTCAAGCTGGTGCCGAGGGACTACACTGTGTCCTGGGTATCAACTCAAGGGCACTGACTGGAGGTACAAAAATACCTAGCGCCTGACAAAGTGGCATCCAATCCCAAACCACCAGACACGAGAGAAGCAGGGCCCGAGCCACAGTGAGAAATCAGCCGGTCAGAGGTGGGCAGAGTGCACCGTGGATGGCACTGGGAGATGAGGACAGCAGTGGTCACCACAACTGTGTCCATGTCATCCAAAAGTCAGAGAAAGGCTGGGCCCGGTGACTGAGGTGTGGGGTGCGTTTTTAAAGAGACCCAATCAAAGCAACGTCTGAAATGGGAAAGGCACCCAAGGAGTCACAGCACGCGGACGTCACAGGAGAAGGATTGGCACCGGGCAGACACGGCAGAGGCCACCCCAAGACCAGCAGAGAGGGAAGAAACCCTGGGAATGGCGGGATTCAGAGGGCCAGGAAGACCCCCGGGGGCTCGGGGTGTGAGTGGAGCCTCAGGGAGCCGGAGGGAGCAGAAGGGGTCCTCCGAGCAGTAAGGACTGAAGGTCCACAGGTGTGGTAAGAAGTCCACCCCACAAACAGGCCGCAGAGACACGGGACGGCACCGCGTCAGGGCACCCAGGGCCCAAAGGGTCAAAACCCACCATCGTCCCATTACCACAGAAAGTCAGCCAATGTCCAAACGCCAGGCATGCTTCGTAGGACGGCAGATCTGCTGTCAGAACAAGGTGAACAGAAGACGGTAGAGCAGCTGGAAGGTGAGAGGAGACCTAGCGTTGTCTCCTCAGGGAAAAGAACCCCAGTAAGAAGGGAGAAGGAGAGCCAGGCGCTTGGCACACGCCTGACAGCCCAGCGTTGCAGGAGGCCAAGGCAGGAGGACCAAGAGTTAAGGCCAGACTCAGTCACCCAGTGAGGCCCTGAGCAACTCAGCAAGACCCTGCCTCTAAGTAAAATTTGAAAACAGGGCTGAGGACGTGGCTCAGAGGTGGTAAAGGCCCCTGGGCTCAATCGCTGGTACCAACAAAAATAAATAAATAAAAGAAAGCAAGGAAGGAGGAAAGAGAGAAAAGGAAGGTGTATGAAAAACTTTCTCGGGCTGGGGATATGGCTCAAGCGGTAGCGCGCTCGCCTGGCATGCGTGGGGCCCGGGGTCAATCCTCAGCACCACATACCAACAAAGATGTTGTGTCTGCCGAAAACTAAAAAATAAATAAATAAATATTTAAAAATTCTCTCTCTCTCTCTCTCTTTCTTTCTCTCTTAAAAAATATTTAAAAAAAAAACTTTCTCAACATGCAAAAGTGGGAAGAGTTCACCTCCAACAAACCTGACTTCAGCTAATGTGGTGGGAATCCTTCAGCCCCAAGAAGATCGTGGCAGGTGGAAGCTGGGTCCAAGGAGAGGACAGAGGAGCCCAAAGGCCAAGAGAGGGAAGTGGGAATGTGCTGTGGGGAGGGCCTTGTGTGGGAAGTGCTTTCACATCACTCTTGGGCAGCCTCGGTGAGGTGAAGATGTGTCTGCTCTGCTCTAAAGCAACCAAATAACTAACTAAGTGTGACAAAGTAAGTATGGCTAATAACCAAACAGAGATAGCATAAAATGGGATGAAAGTGATACTTGGTTAATCAAAAGGAAACCACGTGGGATAAAAGATGGTAGATTTAAACCCAATCACATCCAACATCACATTAAATGTAAATGGTATAAATCCAACTAAAAGGCTGAGATTGTCAGATTGAACAGAAAAAAAAAACAGGACCAAACTATGTTCTGCTTATGAGAAACACACCTTAAAAACAGGTTAGATGTACAAGGATGAGAAGAAGTAAGCCATCCAAACTCTAATCTGAAGAGAGTTGAGCCGCAGGTGTGTGGATTCTTTTAAGGACGGCTGAACTTTGCAGAGTGGGCAGTCCTGGTGCACCAGAGGCACCGAGGGCACTGACGCGTTTAAAGGCCTATTTTGGCAAAGGTGCTGGTCTCCTTCTCATGACCAGAGCCCTTTATGTGCCCGGAGCCTGAGATGGAAGTCTCCCGGAACTTGCCCTGGTAGGTCCTTTTGAAAGGCAGGGAACATCTAAAGAAGGAGGCTGGGCCAAGGGTGTCTCTTCGGGGCCTCGGAACTGCCTTCCAGCTTCGCACACAGGTCAGGTGCTCCGAGGTGCAGGAGAAGAATCGGACTCGGCCAGCTGCCCCAGCACCGCACCAGGCACTGGAGGACAGAGCTGGGCCTGGCCGGGAGCTGTCTCTGGGCCAGGAGCCTCTCCTCGAGGCCAGCTCCGGGAAGGGCAGTGGGGGTCTGCAGTGGGTCCAGCACTTCAGCTGCCTGCTGGGAAGACAGGAGCACCGATTGCTGCAGCAGAGAGAAGCCGACGCAGTGTCTTCCCAGTGGCGTTCCGTGCTGACACAGGCTCCCAGAGCACCCCATGGTCAGCACCGTGAGGAGCCGTGTGCACCCCAACATGCTCTCTCAAAGGCCCTGGAGGAAAGGGAGGCCTGCAGCAGCCAGCTTCTGCTGCGACGTGAATCACCCCAAACCAGAGGCTTCTAAGGAGGTGAGTGCCTGGTCCCACTCGGGCCTCTGGAGGTTTCGTGGGCTGTCAGTGGGCTCCTCTGCTCGAGGAGCAAATCCTGCCGCTGGCCAGGTCAGATGGGCTCCGTGGCATGTTCTGGGGCAGCCACTCCCCAGGAACAACCCTCTCGTGAGCCTGGCAGAGGAGTGACCAGGCGCCCCCCGCAGCACCACAGAGTCCCCTCAGACCTCTGCCTGTCACTACTCCCAGTGTCCCTTTGGCCAACTCAGATCCTGCGCCAAGTCCCAAAGTCAAGCAGGTGTCACCTTCAGTAGGAGGAACTGCAGGGCACAAGGTGAAGAGGTGGACCGAGGAGGGCGGGTCAGCACGTGGGTCTTCTGTGTGTTGCCCACTCTCCTGGGGGAGGACCCTGAGCCCCGGGGGCTGTCACTTTCCCCAGGTCACTGACGTGGCAGAGAGAAGAGCCGTCACTGGAAGTGTCCCGTTTCGTCACACACCATGACTGAACGGTCCCCGGCCGTGGTGGTGGCCTGCCCTCTGTGCCACCTCCTGCCGAAGTCTGATGGCCGCAGCGATGGCAGCAGAGATGAATCGGACGGGCTCTGTAGACACTGTCGAGAGCCTGGCAGCCGCTCCCGCCTCCCGTGGGCTAACAGAGCCCTGGGGTGTGCGAGCGCTGGGGAGGAAGCACGGGTGGGTGGACGGGTGGGTGGACGGATGAGTGCTGATCAAAGCTGATCATGGCTCTCGCCTCCTTCCCACCAGGGCTTGGTGTGGCTTTTAAGGCCCTGTCCCTGGGCTTTTCCTGTCACGGAACCGAGCATTCAAGTTTCCCAACTCCCAGCTGAAATTGGCCCCGTGAACTTGGAAGGCTGTGCTGGTCTTCGGTGGCTCCCCCGGTCACCCTGGTCAGGGGAGTGGTCAGAGTGACCTCTGCAGGGTGGGACCGTGCTCCATGTCAAGCCCCTTCCTCCTCGTGTGAGTCCCTGGGCTGGGAGGCTTTTCCCGTCCCGTAGCCTGGGGCAGGGAGCAGGGACTCTGCTGTCCTGGACGCCGTCCTTCCACGCAGCGGCCTCTTCACAGCGTCCTGCAGGGCATCATGATAAAGCTGGCAGCTAGGGACGGGGTGAAGCCTCGCGCCTTCCCAGCGACACGCCTCATTAAGATCCAGGCCCAGGCCCTGGGACTTGAGATCATTAGCCATGTCCGCTGTCCATGGGGGAGTCCACTCTCGCCACCAGGGATGCACAGCCCCGTCCCCAGCTGAGCTTCAGATGCGCCCTTTGTCCCGGTTCTGAACCACCCAGGGCTCTGAGGCTGGGGGCTCTCTGCTGTGCTGTGGGCAGGGGCTTCCCCGGGCAGCCCCCTCCCTCCCTCCCTCCCTTGCTCTCAGGCTCTCGTCTGGGACTCTTCCTCCCCTCGCTCCGTCCCCTCTGACTCGCCGTCCACTCTGGCTGGCCTGTGTCTGCCCCACTGTCCTGCCCTCGTCTCTGCTCCTCCCTGACTCGCCGTCCACTCTGGCTGGCCTGGGTCTGCCCCACTGTCCTGCCCTCGTCTCTGCTCCTCCCTGACTCGCCGTCCACTCTGGCTGGCCTGGGTCTGCCCCACTGTCCTGCCCTCGTCTCTGCTCCTCCCTGACTCGCCGTCCACTCTGGCTGGCCTGGGTCTGCCCCACTGTCCTGCCCTCGTCTCTGCTCCTCCCTGACTCGCCGTCCACTCTGGCTGGCCTGGGTCTGCCCCACTGTCCTGCCCTCGTCTCTGCTCCTCCCTGACTCGCCGTCCACTCTGGCTTGCCTGTGTCTGCCCCACTGTCCTCCCCTCGCTCCGTCCCCTCTGACTCGCCATCCACTCTGGCTGGCCTGTGTTTGCCCCACTGTCCCTCCTCCACTGTCCCCCCTCGCCCTCCGATTTGTCCCCTTTACCCTTCTCGGTCTCGTGATCAACCGTGTGACCCGCGAGGGCGCTGCAGAGTCAGGTCCCGCCCAAAGGTCTGCAGGGTGGACAGCGGCGGCACTTGTCCATGCTGGGAGGCCCTGTGGGCCCTGAGGGGAGCCAGAGCCCACCCTGGACCAGGACTCCATCCAGAGTGGCAGTGGACGCCCAGAGCACCAGAACCCAGGGCCTGCTGACGCCAGAGGAGGCCGGCATCTGTGGGCAGGGCTGCCGCCCGGTCCCCTCCTATCCCTCGGCCACACCAGCTCCTCCAAGGCCTCCACTTTGAGGGCTGAGCCTCTGCACATCCCTGCGGGAGGCTGGTCTGACCGTGGCCAGGGTCCATCGTCCTCTGTGGCCGTGGCAGGGCGCTACAGACCAGCAGCAGGAGTGTCCCACCCCGGGCTGGAGCCAGGAGGCCAGGCCGAGCGGGGCAGGGCCTGTCCCCAGAGGGCTCTGCTCTGCCTTGTGTTTTGGCGTCCACGGGGCTGGCCGTCCTCGGCAGCCTGGCCGGAGCCACCTCACTCCCGGTGCTTCTCCACCTGCAGCCCCTCCCTCCCCCTGCGTGGGCCTCCGGCTCTTTTCTTAAGAGGACTCAATCATCTGGGATAAAGGACATTGTCCCCCAAAGATGATGTGTTGAAGCTGGGGTCCCCGGCATGGCTGCTGGGAGGTGTGGAGTCCCTGGCAGGCGGGGTCTGGCGGTCATGGGGGGTGCCCTGTGGGAGACTCTGGGACCCTACCCCATGGCCATGAGGTGAGCATGCTCCCCACCACTGCCATCTGGCACCCAAACAGTGGGTCCATCTGACCTTGGACTGCAACTTCCAAGACTGTGAACCCAATAAACCTTTTCCCTTCACAAGTTTCTTATCTCGGGTATTTCGTTATAGTGACGAAAGATGGCTCACAGGGCCCATGTACTCAGGACGAGCCCATCTTAATCACATCTGCAAAGATCTTATTTCCGAATCAGTCCACGTGTCCAGGATTCGAAGGCTATGAGGCCGGGGCGCTGACCCACCCAGAAAAGAACCAAAAGGTGAGGTGTGTCAGAGGCGTCTCTGCCACAGTGAGAAGGCTATTCAGTGTCTCTGAACCTCAGTCCTCACCCCGAGACAGGGTGAGGGAGCCCTGGAGGGGCGTGGAGTCCCACCCAGAGCACGGCACCCAGCGTGGGGAACCAGCGCAGCCTCGGGTTCCCCCTGCACAGACGCTCAGAGGCCCCTGAGCCTGCAGAGTCCTTCCCCGTCCCTCCAGGGCCTGGGGGGCCCTCTGCGGACAGGCGGCGGTGTCCTGTGAGGTATGGCACTGGGGGTCCCAGGAAGGCCTGGGGCCTCGATGTCCCTGATGCTCCATCTCTGACCCCAGATATAAGGCCCCAGCCAGGACAGGGGACGTGGAGCTGGTCTCCCGTGCAGGAGGAGGCGGCCACCGACGGGAGCTGCCATTGAGGGTGACAGAAGGTGACCCCGCCGGGATCAGCAGGGCAGCCAGGTCCAGCCCACCCCTGGCTCTGCTGATGAATCTTTGGAACAGGCCACACCCATCCACCGTGAGCTGTCTGTGCTGGGACAAGGTCATGTGGCCTTCGAGCCTGAGGAGTTTTACTCTCTGCCCCACCCTGAGCCCCCTGGACGGGCTCCCGCAGCGGCGGAGCCTGGGCAGCCCTGGTGCGTGTCCAGGTTACATGTGCCACGGCGCTGCCCGGCCGGGTGTGCAGGACAGACAGCAGGCCGGGTCTGAAGACCCCTGGGAGCAGACAGCGGCCAGGGATGGCAGCCGGCGTGCAAGCAGAGGCCCACAGAAGGAGCCCCTGTGACGTGGCCAGTCGGCCTGAGAGGCCAAAGGTCAGTACTGGTCCTGGCCATGGCCTCCCATGTTCATGACTCACTCTCGGGTGTCGCCCCTCTTCACGTCCATCTGGTGATTCTAATTGGGCCTCCAGCATCCTGCGCGGGAAGGGGACTTGGAGGGTGGGGGCGGGACCCCGGCCAGGCTGTCCTCGACGCTCCCACAGCTGGTCCCCATCCAGCCCGCGGCCGGGTCACCTCTGATAGCCCTGGCCCTCCACTGCCTTCCCCCTTCCCTCAGATCTCCCCGCGTTCTCCCACAGATCAGGGGGCCACTCGAGTTCACTGCTGGTTCCCAGCCTGCAGCACGCAGCACAGCGGCCGCTGGGGCCTCCCACCGAGACGGCCAGCAGACTGCTGGACACGGAGGACCCTGGGGGAGGGGTGGGGGAGGAGAAGAGGGGCTGCTGGGTGGGCTCCAGCTCTTGCTCACAGGCCTCCCAGCCCTGGCACAACCTGTCGCCCTGCTCTGGAGGCCCCTGGTCCCCGGGCACCTGCCCTCTGTGAAGGCCACACTGTCACTCCCTCTGGGCTCGTCAGCTCCCTCCATCCACAGATCACCAAGCCCCCGCTGCGGTCCTGTCTGCTCCTCAGCCCAGGCATCCCCTGGGCCCAGACAAAACAGGGGTCATTGGACCACCCAGCCCCACGGTGACGGCCCCGCCAGCCACGGTCACTCCTCAGGGAGCCACGGGGAGGCCAGGGGAGGCTTGGCCCAAGTCCAAGTAGCCACCAAGCCCTGGACCTCTGCAGCTGTCCGTGTCCTCCGGGAGCCTCCTGCCAGGTCGGGAGGGGAAGAGGGTGCCCTGCCAGGTCCCAGCCCTTGGCCGACCCGCATCCCAGTCTGCTCCAGCCCAGCTCCAGGCGCTGAAGCCGCTCACATCCAGGTGACTAACGGGGGACGGGGGACCGCTGGCTCAGGAAGCCGCGTCCCAGGCCGCGCTCCTGGCTGGGAAAATCCCGCTCCCACCAGACAAACAAGAGCGCCATCCATTTCCAGGCAGAGCTGAGCAGGACCTGGGCTCCACCACGCCCAGCGCCCGCCCGCCCGCCCGCCCGCGGGACACCTGCCTCCCGCAGGAACAGCTCCCTGTAAACACCCCGGGGAGGGGGCCGGGGAAGGAATCCATCCGCGCTCCGGATATCCTGGACCACGGTCAAGACGCTTCCTTCCACGTCTCAGAGAAAAATGTCCCCTGGGCCCAGCCAACTCTCTTCCTTCAAGTGGAGGACCGTCCTGGGACTCATTTCCGAAAACTCGGAACAACCTGACGGCTCCCCAGGCTCAGCCGCTCACTCCTCGCCCCCCTTCCTGAGTGTCAACCGACAGGCCCAGAAACACCCTGCGGGCGCGCCCCAGGCACAGGTCCCGAGGAGAGGAGGGTCCCCAAACAGGGTGCCAGGGCCAGACAGGTGACAGTGGCAGCTGCAGGTAGAGGTGAGAGAGCGGCCAGCGGGGCCAGCAGTGGACAGTGGAGGAGAGTTCCTAGCTGTGGGAACCATGGCGGGGGGTGAGCGCGGAGATCCTGGAGGGAGGGGACCCTTCTGGGAGGCAGTCGCCTGGGACCCAGAGGGAGGGCTGGGTGAGGGCCGCCTCCTCCCCAGGCCCGCAGCCTCCCTGGGCTCAGGCTGGTGAAACCCGTGGCCGAGCCCCGGGGGCAGGGGTCTCTGCTCAAGCCAGCCGGGGAGGGCCCAAGGGGCAGGAGGCCAGTGGGCAGTGGACGCTCTGGTGAGGGAGGTCGGCCTGGACACCTCTGCGCCCTCAGCACTGGTTGTGCCCTCTGGGAGCACCTGGTCCCCGGGGGTTCTCACAGCCATCTGGAGAAGCACTGTCACCCTGCCCCACCCTAACCCCTTCGAGCGCCCCACCTGCCCCCGGCAGCACCTGCAGGCCTTGACTTGGTCAGCGGCTGTGAGGCGCAGAGCCAGCCAGGGCTGCCCCCAGCGCGTCCTCCGGCAGCCTCTGGGGCCTTCAGTGGGCCCAAGTTTCAAAGGCCCACCTGGTGACAGCTTAGCCCCTGGCTACCTCCCTCCCGCCCGGCCAGCCTTGCCACTCCCTCCCCAGGCCACCCCGCCGCCCCCCAGCTGAACTCCTGCTCAATCCTCCTCCCAGGGTCTGCTTGGAGGACCAGACTCAGAGGGTGATGACCAGAGAGACCAAGTGGCTGGCCTAAGCCACACAGCCTTCTGCCGCCTGAGCAGTCGGGGGCCTCTCTCCTCCCTGGACTTCATGGAGGCTGCCGGTCTTGGAGATGGGGGTGTTCCCAAGTTCAGAGACCCCTCCCAAGTTCGTGGGCACTTCCAGTCCACGTCAGAGCTCTGTCTTGTGTGCAGGAACACGCCGACGCGGCTGTGCCCAGGAATGCGCCGCAGGGGCCTGGCATCGCCTTCTGGCTGGTGGCCAGCACGGGCCTCCTCACCCCCGGAACGCGACCTCCTGTTCCCGTCCGCAGACGCACGAGGAGCGCCTGCTCAGTGTCAGGGGTGGAGCCCGTGGCCCGGGCAGGACTCCAGCAGGCCGGGCCTTGGGCTCTGCGTTCTGTGACACTCCACCCTCGCGGCAGGTGACAGTGGCTCCCACCCACCTTCCACCCGGCTTCTGAGCATGCCCCTCCCTGGCCCAGGTTCCCGCCCTGGTCCTGGGGACAGGCCCCTTTCCCAGAAGCACTTGGAGAGCATCGGTCAGGCAGTCCGTCTGGACTGGACTCGGGAAGGGTGACAGGACCATCGGAGGCGACGAGACTCCGTGAACGGCGGTCTCAGAGGGCTTCCCGGAGGAGGCGGCGTTTGAGCAGTTCAGAGACAGACAGAGGTTTAAACAGGAGGGAGCCAGGGGCCAGCAGGAACGGCCGCGCAGCTCCGAGGCCTGGAGATGCCGGTCAGGGAGGCCTCTGTAAGGACAGGGCAGGCCCCTCCCCGTGGACGGGGGTCAGGCCCTAGGAGCAGTCCCGAGGAGCAGTCCCGGGGAGCCCCCCGAGCGCTCCTGTTCTATCTCGGGTCCCGGGGCTTGAGCAGTGTGAAACCTCATCGTCCAGGAGTGGGAACTTTCCTGAGGGCTATCTGTCCCCTGTCCCCTGATCCGTTCCCAAGGCTCGTGGAGGCAGAGCCGTGAATCATGTTCCGCTCGGCCCCGGGCGGCCGGCGGGGCCGGGCCTCCTCGGCCTGCGTCTGGGGCACACCCGCCACTGGACGCGCCTGTTTGGGTTGGCAGGCGGCTGGAAGTGGCCGCAGCTTGGGGAGATTGCCCCTGGCTCGGGGTAAACACGCATTCCCAGACACGGGCTCCTCGGGGCTGGACTTGAAAAGGGCATTTGTTCACGGGCCAGGGTGGAATTCGTCCCCGGGTTCCTGGCTGCCGTTCCTCTCTCTGCCCGTGTAATCCATCATGCAAATGGGCCCTTATCTGTGGGAACAACACGGTCATGTGTGCCCAGGGGCCTGCACCACCAGGCCCAGCGGCTGGGGGCAGGGGGGCTCGGACGGCGCCAAACAGGGGTCCGCAGGGTCTCCGAGGGGGGTGCCGAGGACTCAGCGCCCCACCCTGCAGGAGGCTGGGGGAGAAGGCCGATGGGAGAACCCACTGAGGCCGCACAGGGCCACGGCCCCGTCAGCCCCCTCCCTTGGGGCCTGCAGGACAGAGAGGTCTCTGCCGAGCCGACTGGGCTCCCTCCTCCGCTCGGCTGTGCGTGGTCGTGTGACCGCGCTCTCACCAGGGATGTGCCACTTCCACGTGGCTTCCCCAGGCGGCCGCTTGCCCCCGCCCCTCTTCTCCCTGCCCGGGGACACTGGCCTGGCGCTGGCGGGTCACGTGGACAAGAGCAGCTCCTGAGCAGATCTCACAGCAAGAGGGGCCTGGAGGAACTGGGCCCCGGGACCTTAGGGAGCATGGCTGTCCAGCTGCTCTGGCCTGTCCACCTGCTGACAGGTCACTGTCCGGGTGGGCTACTGCAGCCAAGCCGCCTTATGACAGCAGCCTGGCTGTGCCACTGACCGGGGGCTTCGTGTGTGGGGAGGAGGTCTGCTCGGCAGGTCCATCCCGCGATCCGATGGCCAGCCAGACCAGCAGGGCGAGGCTGGCCGGGCCGCGTCCTCCGCTCTCTCGGGGAGTGAGGGGCGATTCTGTGCCCTGAGGCCTGTGCAGGGGACTCCTGGGACCCCCTTCTCAGAGGCCCACAGTGACCTGGTCACATAGACGCTTGGCTGACAGTGGCTGGCCTGGGGCCACTCGGCAGTTTGTCCTCCTCCCCCCGCCAAGTCCTGGTCCCCTTTAAGCCTCTGGGCACACAGTAGGGCTGCCCTCCTGGTCTACACAGCCAGTTCTGGGGAATGAGTTTTGAGCCAGACCCTCCTAGGCCAGGCTTAGTTTCTGGCTTGAGACCCTCAAGAGTTCCCAGGGACCAAAGCTCAGGATAGGACCCACTCGGACATCCGGGTGACCTCCATGCCCTGCAACCCACAGTGAGTGTCAGGCACCAGCCACACTAGACCCGGGTTCCCCCGAGTCCCTGAGGTCTCGGGGCTGCTCGTCACAGCAGAATGTGGACTAGCCTGCCCGATGGACCCGCTGGCTCGGCTCCTCTGCCCTTGATGTCGGGGCATGCTGGGGTGATAGCTCCTTCCTCGCTTGGTCTGTGTGAAGATGGAGGGGAAATCGGCAGAGCCCTGGGCACTGGGTGGGTTCCAGTCAACCGCGGGCACTGTCCGGCGGATCCCTGGTGACCTGCTCCCTGCCACCCAGGCCTCTCCCTTTCCACTTCTCCCGTCTTTCCTGACTTGACTCCCAGACTGCTCATTTGGCCAAGGCCCCTGGGGTTTGATGTGTGCTGTTTGACACCCAGGTGACAAGTTACAGACTCCAGGACCCTCTGTCAGGAAGGCCGGAGAGCAGCGCCGTGGTTTGCTTGAGCTCGCGGGGCTCTGCCGTTCTTTGGATCCACCTTTTCCATTAGCAGGACTTTTATAGCTTGGAAGGAAGACAGCGAGGCCCTCACGTTTCCAAGAATCCTTGGGGCACGCTCCGCAGAGCACAGGGCTATTAACCGTGCGCCTCCGGCCCAGCTGTGGAGCAGAGGCTGGAGAGGCGGCGGAGGCGGGCTCCCTCCCACAGGTCTCCTGGGCGTCTCAGCATGGCAGACTCCAAGGCAGGGTGGCCCGGGTGGCTCCTGACGCTGAGTCTGAGCGCCCGCTGGAGGGGCTGCCGGCTGTGGAGGTTCATCCAGGGGGCCTCTACCATGGGCGCAGCGGAGGCTGCCCAGGTCCGGCTGCCAGTGCTGTGATTTGGGTTCCTGCCTTGGATCCAAACCAGCCTGCCTCCCTAGGCCCGCGCCCCTCGGAGCACCTACACTCTTGGCCGCAGATGGGATCTCTGATGGGTCGGGGCCTCCTGTGTGGCCAGCCACCAAGGGTCAACCGGGAAGGACCGTCACAGGCCGCAGTCCTGGGATCCGCCCCTGGCTCATGCTCCTGGTCATCCGGAGCCCAGTGGGTGCTGCCTCCGAGGGCATCATCTTCCGCAGCTTTTCTGGTTGGGTTCTCTTGAGTGTCTTCCTTTAAAAAACGTTATACAAAAGAAACAAGTGAAAGAAAAGAGGGAACATAGACTCTCATGAATAAGGAAGCGGACGCCGCCGGCCAGGCCCCTCTCCCGGGACCTGGGGACGAGGGTCCCTTCCCTAGGCATTTGGCTCTTCTCGGTCATCTCTGGGCGGTGACACAGTTCCCAAGTCACCGGCTGGTCTTCCAGCCAGAGCCAGTGCGGCTGGGCGTCTGCCCCCCTGGAGCAGCACACGCCCCCTTCCCAGGCCCCCGCTGCGCGCTCCCTCCTAGCAGCTCCATGGACTCCGCGTTGCCCTGGGCAGGGCAGGCCTGTCCCCAGGGCACGTCGCCAGGGCGCTTCTGCAGAGGAGGGACCCCTGGGGGCTGCCAGCCTTCAGGGGCGTCACAGCAGCTGGGGCTGGGGCCCTGGGCTGGTAAAGGGACCCAGGTGGGTGCCCAGGAGCTGAACAATATTGGAGTTGATAAAGGCTCTCTGGGCTGTCCCATGGTGCCCTTTGGACACAGGAGGCCACTCTCTGCCACCCAAGCCGCCTTCCACCTGGCGGGAGCAGAGATGGCTCCGCTGAATGGGAGAAGAAAGAAGCAAACCCCAAACACAGAGGTGGGCCTATAGAGTGACTGGGGGACAGAGCGCAGGGTCGCCACACCAGGGACGGGTCACGAGAAGCCAGCGGGACCAGGCAGGGAGGACGCCTCTTTTTGCTGTTAACTGGGCTCTGCTCTCCGACTGGCTGCAGAGTGACCCGTGCCCTTTGCCTGAAAAGACTAGAAGCCCCAGAGAGACCCTGTCCCAGCCCGGGGGACGACGGGCTGTGGGTTCCCAGGGACACCAGCAAGGGTGTGGTTGGTCCAGGTCTCGCCGTCTCTCCAGCTGGGCGCTGCTGACCTTGGGCCTGGATGGTCCGGGTTGCGCCTGGCTGTCCCACGCACTCAGCACACCTTGTGGCCCTTCGTCCCCACCCAGGGGAACAAGCTCACGTTACAGAAGGAGCTTTCCCGAACACTGCGGGACGGCCCCAGGACCTTCCTGCCGGGTCAACCTCCCCTGGCTGAGGACTGCCCCTCACCACACTTTCCCCTGGGCGTCCTTCCACCTTCTAAAAGGGGACCTTGGGAGAGCGGCAGCTGTCGCACACCAGGCCCTTTCCCTGTCCCTGGGAGCCGGTCTCACGTCCACTGTGCAGGGCTAGCTCAGGCCCACACGCGGCCCCAAATGACGCTTCTTGCTTTTGTGCTGCAGAAAGTTCCCGGGAAGTCCGGGTGGACGTGGCTCCCGTGAGCAGGGCTCGGGCAGGAGAAGCTGCTTTCAAAGGCTTGGCAAGCCCGGCCTCCACCTTGCCCTGGACTTCCTGTGAGGGGCCCTGAGACGCCAAACAATAGACACCGCTCCTGGCCTCCGTGGCACGTCCTCAGGCCACGGCTGGAGGTCGCCACTCCTGCAAGCCGCCAAGCGCCCGGTCACGAAGTCAGATGAGGCTGCGGCTGGCTCCCGCTTCCTCCGGGCAGTGGCGGAGCAGCCTGGACCTGCTGGCTGCAGAGCTGGCCGCGCCTGCCTTGGCCTCCCCGCAGGCTGCAGGACTGAGGTCAGGAGGGCTGGGTCAGTTGGAGGCCTGGGGGAGCCGCTGGGGCCTTCACAGGGCTGGGAAAGGCTCCCGCCAGCTCAAGGAGGAGGCCCATTCCCCACGGGGGGCAGACCTCACAGGACAGACGTGGAGCCGCTGGGTTCTGCCGGCATCTCCACTGCTGCTCGCCGGGTCGGGCTTTGGGCTGGGCAGCTGCCACCACAGCAGCCGTGGCACCCTGGAGCTGGGAGTGGGGTCACAGGTGTGCCCGGGGAGCACAGCCGAGCTGTGGGAGAAGGCTCAGCCCCGACGTCCCCTTTCAAATCCACTTGGCGGGAAGTCCTCTGCCTCCGCGCTCCAGCAGTGGGGGTCTCTGAACAGGTGGCTCTGCCACGCTCAGCTGGGGTGGCAAGGCTGGGTGGGCGTGGACACCTGTGGGCACACTGAGGCCTGGGAGGCACAGTGGCGCTCTCCAGCCACTCGCCTGCCCCACCCCAAGTCACACCCAGGCCACCGCGGGCCTGAAGAGCTCTTTGCGTCCTGACCCCTGTGAGCCTCCTGCCTGACCCTGCTGCCCGAGGACCGTGGTGGCCATGCACGGCCACCCAGGGCAGGGGCTCAGTACACGGGGATCCCCAAGTGACATCTCCCAACCTTTCACCAGGTGGGCTCCTCCGTCGGGGGTGGCAGAGGGATTGAGTTCTAAATGCGTCCAGGTGGCTTTCAAAGCCACGCCAACACCTGAAGTCCTGGTCTTACCAGTGTCTTGGCCCTCAGCAATATTAGAGGAACTCTTAAATAAGGAAGTGTCGCTTGGTCCTTGTGGCCCGGGCCGCTGATGGTACCAGATGGTCAGCTCTGGAGAAGGAAGGCATGGCCTTCTGCCTCGGGGACTGGGACCCTCGGACGGCCTCAGGCAGGCCAGGCCCAGGCCCAGGGGTGCCCTCCTCTTCTCCACGTGTATCTGCTTCCACAGGGGCCGCGGCGACTGCGGGCCTGCACTCAGGCTGCCTCTCCCGCGAGGACCACTGACCAGAGCAGGGTCCCTCCAGACGAGCTTCTGCTTTCTTGCCTCTGGGGTCAGTGAAAATATGCACTCAGGACATTAAGCCCAGGGAATGCCCCACAGAGAGCCAATGACACAGAGGCCACCCTCTGTGACACTTGGGGAGAGACACCACAAGACAGAGGGACGCAGCAGTCTCCAGCCTTTCACTGACCAAACTAGTCCTTCTCAGGAACTTTCACGACCTGTTTCCAGAGTGGAGGGAAACAGTCATGGTGGTGGGCGGGGGGCAGCAGAGCCACCAGGAGCCAACCCCAAGAGCTTTGCCAGAGGAAGCACGACGCAGGTGTCGGGGGGATGGTCCTTATTCTCATAACAACCTCTGATTATGCTGCTTAAAACCGGGGCACAGCAGTCACAAAGTCACCTGCCATGTCTGGTCCCAGGGTTGGCAGGCTTCACTGCCACTGTGCAGCGTAACCTAAGTGCCTCAGCTTCCATGTGGGAAAAGTGGACGTGATCGTCACTTTATGAGTTAATGTGTGTTAGTGGATGGTGCCGATCATGGGGGCCATGGTGATGGTGGGGATGGTGGTGGTGGTGGTGGTGATGGTGGTGATGGTGGTGGTGGGGATGGTGGTGGTGGGGATGGTGGTGATGGTGATGGTGGGGATGGTGGTGGTGGTGGTGGTGGTGGTGGTGGTGGTGGTGATGGTGGTGATGGTGATGGTGGTGGTGGTGGTGGTGATGGTGGGGATGGTGGGGATGGTAGGGATGGTGGTGGTGGTGGTGATGGTGGGGATGGTGGGGATGGTGGTGGTGGTGGTGATGGTGGGGATGGTGGTGGTGGTGGTGATGGTGGGGATGGTGGGGATGGTGGTGGTGGTGATGGTGGGGATGGTGGGGATGGTGGTGGTGGTGGTGATGGTGGGGATGGTGGTGATGGTGGTGATGGTGGTGGTCATGGTGGTCATGGTGGTGATGGTGGTGGTAATGGTGAGGATGGTGGTGATGGTGGTGATTGTGATGATGATGATGATGGTGATAATGGTGGGTATGGTGGTTGCTGAGAGCCACAGCCGAGTCTGTATGGCCCCTGGCATTTTGCCAACAGTATTGATTGACAAGCAAGGCGTTAATATCCGCCTCTGCCGCTACTTTTGAGTTCTAGCGCTAATTTTGAGTTCTCGCGCTATTTTTAGTTCTCACGGGGATTCCCCGGGAGTTCCCATTGGTTGTCGAAGTGCAGGAGGAGGGTTTTCCCGGGGAGATATTTCCGGCGGGGGGTTGCTGGAGGAGCCTCGTGGCTTTTCGGGAGGATTCCCCAGGAGCGTGTGTGAGGTTTTTTCTTGCAGTAGAAAAAATAAAATTTATTCCTGCTTTAGTGGCTCGTGATTTGTGCCCAGCCAGACTGCGGCATTTGGTGGTCCGTACGTGGGATGTCTGAAGCTTGGGGGTAAGTGAATTTGCTCGCTCCTGAAGGAGAGCAAAAAAAATGGGTGACCATTTCAAAAAACAATGTGTTCTTGTTGTGATTTATTTTGTTTTTATTTCAAGTTGCCTGTTCCTAGAACTTTCTCAGGCAAACTGGGGAAAATGGTTGACTCAAGGTTTGAATTTGTTCGCCTCTGAGGAAGACAAATTGTTAGAGAAAGGAGGCACCCCAGTAAGACCAAGAACAGCTAGGGCATATGTTGATACAATACAAAAATGTAGCCCATGGCTTTTTACAGACGAGTTATTAAGTCTATCAATGGGACCATCATGGTATCCTGTAGAAGGATTTTTCTTCAACAAGAAAGAGATGGCTAGTTCTGTTTACTACATTTGTCTAAGATCTTGGTTTTTACAGACATCTGATTAATTACCAAGCTAAAGTGTTAAAATATCAACCACTAAATATAAAATCAAGTACTCTTTACTTATTAAGTTCCATAAGGTAATATATTTAAACATTATGTGTGTTTTCATAAATTGGTAAATGGGAAAAAAAAGGTTTAATATTGCTTTGGTCTGTGTCTTTGCTAAAACAATACTAAGAGTTAAGATTCTATCATGTGTAATTTATATACAGAGAGTATAAGAAGTTTCAGTTGGGTTTCAATTACAGTATAATAGTACCTTAGAAAACATGAAAATATTTCATCTTATTAAAGTGGAGTAATTTGTCTAAATCAGAAATTTTATAAGGGTTGTTTTAGAATGTGAATTTATAAAAAGGGTTAATGGTTAAAAAAGAGATAAAAAGATTCAAGATGTGGAAATATATTTTAATATAAAAGGTTAAAGGAAAAAGAAATGTTTCTAGATGAGATAATCTCTGTGTGGTAAAGTAAAAAGTTATAAAATGCCATTTAAGAAGATTTTGAGGAAACTAGACTTACTTTAAAAGCTTAAGAAAGGAAGAAAGAAGAAAAAAGGTATTTGTACATGGCAGATTGAGACAAAGCTTCTTAATGGAGTGAAAAAAAGAGCCTTTGGTTGAAGGGCAGCCATGTAAACTAACATTTAGCGATTTAAACAGAATATAAGCCTCATTTAAAAGAGTAAAGCTGTAGGTGGTGAAAAAGTACATTTAAAAGTACAGTATACATGATAAATGAAAGGCTTTAAAAGGTTAAATTGAAGGTGGTCGAGATACCTTCTTGGCGGAAAAAAAGATTGCTTTGCTCATCAAACTATTAAAACGTACTTATTAAAGCAAAAAGAGGGAATTGGAAAGGGGTATATATCCCCCAAAGATAAACTTAAAATAACCCTTTTTACTCTAAACTTTCTAAATTTGGATTCATCAGGACTTAGTGCTGCGGAAAGACATATGTATCCGAAAAATGTACATAAGCCTAAGGTACTTTGGAAAGATATTCTAACAGGACAATGGAAAGGTCCCGACCCAGTTATTGTCTGGAGTCGGGGTTCCGTTTGTGTGTTCCCACAGGGAGAACAGCAGCCGATTTGGATTCCAGAGAGGTTAACCAAAACAATTTCTACAGAAAAAGAAGATGATTTGACTGAAATCCATAACAGCTGATATCCAGAGCTCCAGCTTGGCTATTCTTACATCTGCGACAGTGATTAACGACGGTGCCTTTTTTCAATATCTATTTTATTATTGCATTTTTCCCACATCATAAAGTTCTATTTTATTTTTTGAGCTCATACAAACCTAGGTTAATGTTTTTCTGATCAGTTTTGTTTTTTGACTGTGTTTTATTTTTTGACTGTGGAGTTTCTAAACATTGCAATGGAGATTTCACCTAGGTAAAGCTACAAGGCCTTTATTATTGTCTTATATGTTGTATGTTATGTGCGCACACTTCTGTTTTGTGTTGTATGTCTGTATGTGTGTATGTCCATATATCTTATATGAGGAGCGCTCATGAATAAATGGATCCGAATTTTTTTTTTATTCACGTGATTTTAATGGTTTAATTTAGATTGGGTAAACAGCTGTTGAAAATTGTTTTAATATGTAAACAAATAAGGAGGTTAACAGATCTGTTTGTTTGCTTTCACCTTTCCTTCTCATTATATTTAATAATTCTGTTCAGGATAATGTAAATTGTTCAAAAAATTGTTTTCTTAATGCCTGTTGGAATGTTACATAATTTTTTTCCTAGCATCATTGCCAGAATTCCTATCTTCATCCCAGTGCCGGTGAAGACAAAGATAAAACCAAACTACAGCTTCTTCGGTAGCTATCAACAAACTGTATAAACTGATGCATCAGTGAATAATAACTCAACAAGTAATGCTCAATCAAGGAGTAGATTTACTTTGGGAGGAAATGGACATATTGACAGATTCCTCTACTTTGAACTGCTTGCACAACTTGCCTGGACTATGTATCACTTGTATGCATTGTGAACTATCTGTTGGTGCAGCGAATTGTGGTAATGCTGGCATCTTTGCTGATGGTGTCACTGGTGGTACAATTTTTCAAAGGAGCCCTCAATTGGCTTAATGTCATGGCATTTTTCATCCTCCTCCCTTCTACTAGTGATGGTCTAAAATTTGGGGGCCAACAGAGGTGAGGCAAAGAACCTCACCCCCCCATTGGCACCAAGGACAAGTTTGGGGGCCAACAGAGGTGAGGCAAAGAACCTCACCCCCCCACTGGTGCAAAGGCCTATCCACAAGTATGGCTGTATGCTGGACCGGTAGTCAGTGACGGGTATGATCCGATTGCAGTGGTACCAACCTAAGACAGGAGGCTGACGCCTAGAGGTCAGTTCATCCGATGACGGGTAAGGACCATATGTTGAATTGGACTACCTAACAGGCACGGTCCCTAAGCCACATTACTTGTTGTTTAATTAAACAGAAGGGGGGAGATGCTGAGAGCCACAGCCGAGTCTGTATGGCCCCTGGCATTTTGCCAACAGTATTGATTGACAAGCAAGGCGTTAATATCCGCCTCTGCCGCTACTTTTGAGTTCTAGCGCTAATTTTGAGTTCTCGCGCTATTTTTAGTTCTCACGGGGATTCCCCGGGAGTTCCCATTGGTTGGCGAAGTGCAGGAGGAGGGTTTTCCCGGAGAGATTTTTCCGGCTGGGGGTTGCTGGAGGAGCCTCGTGGCTTTTCGGGAGGATTCCCCAGGAGCGTGTGTGAGGTTTTTTCTTGCAGTAGAAAAAATAAAATTTGTTCCTGCTTTAGTGGCTCGTGATTTGTGCCCAGCCAGACTGCGGCAGGTGGTGATGGTGGGGATGGTGGTGGTGATGGTGGTGGTGGTGATGGTGATGGTGGTGATGGTGGTGGTGGTGGTGGTGATGGTGATGGTGGTGGTGGTGGTGATGGTGGTGGTGATGGTGGCCATGGTGACGGTGGTGATGGTGGTGATGGTGGTGGTAATGGTGAGGATTGTGGTGATGGTGGTGATTGTGATGATGATGATGATGGTGGTGATGGTGGGTATGGTGGTGATGGTGGGGATAGTGGTGGTGATGGTGGTGATGGTGGTGATGGTGGTGATAGTGATGAGGATGATGGTGATAATGGTGATGGTAGTGGTGATGGTGGTGGTAGTGGTGGTGGTGGTGATGGTGACGATGGTGACGATGGTGGCAGTTCCAAATAGTCCACCCTACCTAACAGACCTACCTAGCTCAAACCTCTCTTCAGCGGACCCGAGATAAAGTCACTCAACGTGCGCTTGATATCCAGGAAGACGGTAAAGTCACTTCTAAGAATGAGGTGCACAGTGCCATAGACTTACCAGAGGAATAACTGGTGTAACCCGGCAGTTTCCATCTGTGAATTCTAGAGATGGCTGGCAGCAAATTTGGGAACTGGGACTCTCCCTGCCAAGGCGACCTGACTTTGTGCGGCCTCCCGAGAGCGTCAGGCAGCGCACTGAGGAGCTGCTTTGGAAAATGAGGAAAGACCGGCTTCCCAGTTTCCCAGCGTCGCTAGCCCCCCGGGGTTGGGGCCGGGGGCCATCTGACTCCGGGGCTCCATTTTTCAAAAAGTAGCGACTTGGAGGAAACTCTCAGTGACGTGCAGAATGGCGTTATTTTTACTTTTGACCTTTGGTAAAGGGGTGGTGATACACCATGCTTCTGTGTTGATTCACCTTGGCATTTCCTGACCCTGACAATGGCAACACGCAGGAGGTGGTCAAAACTGAAGGCCGTCGATGAGGGATGGTCGGAGTGAGCAAGGAGGGACAGCCTGCTCCCGTGAGGAGCTCAGCCCGTCCTCTGCTGGTGGGCGACGGCCATGTGCTTCCCCGGGCGGAGACCTGAATCCACACAGGGCCTGCTCCTGGGGGCCCTAGGAACGTCCAGCTTCACAAATGAAAAAGCGAAGCCCTTGGTGTGCTCTAGAGATACGATCACGCGAATCTGGATTCACAGACACGGGTCATTCATGCCGCACTGTTTTTAATAGCAAAAGACTGGAGATGGGATGTCCGACGGGGGTGCTGTTCACATGAAGAATCGCACATTTTGGGGGAGTATGACGTAGCTGTTAAAAAGGAGTGAGCAGATGTCCAGGTACGGATCTGGGAGTTTCCCCCAGATACATCAAGTGGGGAAAGAGCCAGACAGAACCGTGTGTCTGGTGTTAGTGTGGATTCCCTTATGTGAGTCTGATCACATCTGGGAGAAAACGGCACCGGAGGGGGCTCCTAAGGAGCAGCCATGGGGCTGGTGCGTGGTCAGGAGAGGTGAGGCCGTGCTGCAGTGACAGACAGCCCCGCAGTCCTAGAGGCCAGGCACACGGTTGGTGCCTCACCCTTCAACAGCATGGCGGGATAGCAGGTGTTCTCTGCTCCCACGGCTTGCTCCAGGGTTCCCTCCTAGCCTGCTGGGTAAGGAGCTCTGGGGTGACAGGTGACTTCCCCAACCAGACGCAGCCCAGCCACTTCCTCCTGCCAGTCCTTGGCCAGCTCTTGCCACATGATCTCAGCCCCAGGGGAGTCAGGAGATGTGGGTCGATGGTGCCCCGGAGCCGAGAGCTGGCACCTAGTCGGGGACAGCCCTGACGACCACCCTGGGAGCGGAAGGTGGAGGCAGGCTGCCTTTCCTCTGTGGCCCTCTGATCGTCTGAATCTCTGGCCGTGGACACGCATTACACACAGACAAACGAGGCTCTTTAAAAGTCCCTCTACTCTAGGTCTGAGCCCGTGACAGCTCCAGGCACCTGGAGAGGCCACAAGTCCCACTGGGCGGGGGTCAGGAGAGCACAGAGGTCATCCTGCCCTCCCTCTGGCCTCCTGCCTTCAGCTTTGGACCAGCCCCCGGGGAACTGGACCTCTGCCACCTGACCCAGCACACCTCTGGCCATCTCCTTGCTCAGCACATGGTCTGCGCCAACCATGTGGGAGGCATCGGTGGGAACGGATCTGCTTAGTGTCTTATCAAAGCCTTCAGGGTCGTCAATCTGCTCAGATGGGGGTGTTTTAGGGCTGCGAGGGGGCGGGAGCCTCAGGATGGTGGGGGTATCGAGGTCTGGATCAGCAGTAGTTTCCTGAGTTCCCCAACTTCACACGTGAGGCCGGAAAGGCAGGCTCTGGAAGGGCCATCAATCTCCCCGCTGTTAGCAGGGACGCTGGCCGTGCAGGTGTGAACGGGGTTATTCTGGGAGAATGGAGCCGAGCGTGGCAGGAAGTGGACTGTCCCTCGCCAGCATCCTGAGGATTATTTTAGGCCTTGAGCAGAGCGGTTTCAGCACCTCCCAGGCCCCGGGAGCCCTTCCAGGCAAGGAAGGATTTTGCTGCAAAGTTTGGGAAGATTAATAAAACCAGCGTGTCCCGCAACATGCTCCAGAGGGCCACCAGGGACCCGCAGGAGGGCCTCGCCCATGCGGTGGCCACGGGCCCACCTGACCCAGAACAGGGAGAACGGGGACTCCCCGGACA
Organism: Urocitellus parryii; assembly: GCF_045843805.1. Classification (NCBI taxonomy): domain Eukaryota; kingdom Metazoa; phylum Chordata; class Mammalia; order Rodentia; family Sciuridae; genus Urocitellus; species Urocitellus parryii. The sequence goes on from NC_135545.1 coordinate 56,402,599, forward strand.
CGGCGGGTGGAGGCCAGCAGCGCACAGTGCATGTGAGCGGCCACTGCAGCCCGGTCCTGGAGGAGGAGGACCGGGGCCCTCTGGGAAGATAGCGAGGATCTGAGGCTCTGCAGCCTGCGGAGCTGCCCCCTCCCACCATCCAGGCCCCACAGCCACCCTGGACATCCCCTGGACATCCCCTTCCATTTGTGGGCACTGGAATTTTAAATTTCATATAATCTTCACGTCACAAAATAGGATTTTTCTTTTGAATGTTCAGCCATTTTAAAATGTGGATCCCTTCTTAACTCTCAGGCTATAGAGAAATGGCCACTGCGGCCAGGCTGCAGACCGGGTCCCTCTTCTGGATGGACTGGCTGCCACAGCAAGGCTACAGCTGAGGCCTCTCTCCTGGTTTCCTGTGGCACTGGCCTGCAGAGCCAGGTCTGAGATGGGACCAAGTGACAGACGGGAGGAGGTCTGTCTTCTTCCACCTCCAGTCTCCCAACCCGCAGTGGCCTGGTGGGAGAGGAGTCCTGTCCCTCGGGCCTGGCTGGAAGTTTGAGCCTGCAGAGTGGAGGCCCACGGAGGCCCACAGAGTCCTGTGGAGGCCCATAGAGGTCCACGGAGGCCCCACAGAGGCCCACGGAGGCCCACAGAGGTCCACGGAGGCCCCACAGAGGTCCACGGAGGTCCACAGAGGCCACAGAAGTCCACCGAGGCCCAAGAAGCTCTACGGAGGTCCACAAAGGAGGCCCACGGAGGCCCACGGTGCCTGGGGCAGGCGGAGGAGCCGAGGCCGCCCACGAGCCCCAGCCTTCAGGACCAGGCCCCGCCAGCCCTCCACGAGGAACTCTGTGGGGAGATATTTACTCATTTGTCTGTTAGTGTTTCTGGGGCCCCTGCTGCCCAGGCCCAGGGTGAGGCCCAGGAAGTGCACCCTCATCTGACCCTCACCCCACTCAGCCACAGACGACACCCACCATGTCCCACCGTCACCTCTGCCCACAGAGGAGGGGACTTGCTCTCTCCAGGACAGGTTGTCACGTGCTGCCTGGCCCAGCAGGGGTTTTGGACTTGGGGGGTGGTGTCAGAGGACGCAGGGCTGCAGTGCCTGCTGGCCGGCACCTCTCCTCGCTGTGCTGCCTCAGGCTCGGTCTCGCTGTCCACACGATGGGAGCGACAGTCTGGCCTGGCCAGGAAGCAGGAGGCCAGCTGCCCACCGCCGAGGTCCTCATGACTGGAGCCTGTGCCACCGGCCACCTCCCCGGTCCACCAGGGTAAGGCCACGGTTCCCAGCGAGCAGCCAGCTCCGGCCTGAGCCTCTGAGAACCAGCAGTTCCCGGGAAGAGGCTGTGCCCACCCCACACAGGGGGGCAGCCAGGAGGCCAAGGCCCAGCCACTGGGCCGTAAATACTCGCCTGCTCTTGGGCTTTACGATACTCCCTCCTTTCAGCTGCCATAACTTACACTAATGTGCTCCTCCCGGGCGCCTTCCCTCCCTGACATCTGTGTGAACGCCAGCTCGGCAGGACGGAGTCGATCACGCCTCGCTGACGGTTCGCAGCCGTCCCGCCGCGCTGCAGACCCACGCCAGACCCACGCGCCGTCCAGCGCCACAGACTCCCACAGCCGCTCTGGACGTAAATCTAACTCCTGGGAAGTGGGAGGCACCGAGGTCATCGAGTGGACCTGGCGGGTCACCCAGGAGCAGGGATGGGACACCTTGGTCTCGTGCGTCACCTGAGCAGCCAGGAATCAAGGTTGAGGACCCGGGACACCAGGACCTCGGGAGGACGCAGGGAGAGAAATGCCACCCATGTCCAAGGCCACACTGTAGGAAAGATCCCCCAAAGACTTTGGTTGAGGCTGAATTCACTTCAAGAGATAGAAGGCTTCCCTGGGATTAGGTCCCTCTGCAAAGGAACCAAAAACAGAACAAACGTCACGAGTGGCAGCTTCGGGCCACAATCGTGAATTCTTCAGCACACGAGAGAGCCCAGAGCGGGTGGTGTTGCTGTGAAGCTGATGGGGCGCAGGCTCCATTCAGCCTCCCCGGTAAGGCCTTCCTCCTTATGGTCCACAACGGCTGCCTGAGCTCCGGGCATCATATCCAAATTTGCAACAGCAGGGTGGAAGGAGGAGAGAAGAAAGTCCATGCCCTTCCCTGTAAAAGACAGAAAGGACTTTACTTTTCCCTACACCCATGCTCATTCCCCCACATCAGCCTCTCCCGTCAGCGCCGGGCACTTGTTACAACGGGAACCAACACGGACGCGTTGGGACTGACTGAGGCCGTGCTCTGTTTACCCATGGGCTGCTCCTGTTCCGGGATCCCGGGTCCCTCGGGCTGCTCTGGGTGGAGCAGGTCGGCCCCTTCCTTGCGGGAGGAGCTGGTCTTGAGCTCTCACTGACGCTTCCTCTTGCTCCTCATTGGCCAGAGCCATCCCGTGGCTGCACCCTGCTACGGGGAGGCTGGGAAGGGAGTCTCCTAAGAGTCTCCACCCAGGTGGCTGGCACGCTCTCTGCGCCACAGGAACAGCGGGCAGCAGAGGCCACCACGGGGCTGAGGCTGGCTGGGGAGGGTTCCAGAGGGACTGGGGGAGGGGGAGGACCTGACCCTTCCTGGCTGGGTGCCTGCAGTGGACCAAGGAGCCCCCCGGCCCCTCCACCTCCTGCTTCTTGCTGGCACCTCCAGGGCTGAAGTCAACTCAGGTGGGGACAATCAACCGTCCTGTGTGATGTGTGCCAGGACCAGGAAGAGAGGCAGGCCAAGGGGCAGCGGGCAGCGGCACTGTCTCAAGTGTCCCAAACACTCGCTGTGCCCAGTGCTCGCTCTCGGGCCCCTGGCTGGGACGGCAGTGAGGTCCAGCCCTCGCGTGCAGAGGGCCGAGGGTGACTTCTGAGGAGGCGGCAGCAGAGACCACGCTGCTCCCTGGGCTGCAGGCCACCCTCCAGGCCCAGCGCTGGCCTGTGTACCCATGTCCTCAGGTCTCACGGAAAGGCCGTGACCCTTGGCCATCCCCCTGCGGGTTCCCACCACCCAGGGAGGCAGAGAAGGCCTCCGTGGCCTCCACCAAGGGTGGCTGTGGGCCAGGGCGATGGTGGGGGTCCCCAGGGCGATGGAGGGGCATGTTCTGTGATGGTCGAAGAGGCCGTCGGTGCAAGGGCGACCGCGGAGGTGTGAGCAGCACGGGCAGCAGAGACGGCGGCAGCAGAAAGGGGGCCAGCATCAGGGCCAGGGTCCCCGGAGCCCTGCGCTGTGGGAGGCAGAGCTGGGGATGCAGTCGAGCCAGGAGGGAGAGCCCTGGGGCTCTCTGGTCCACCACCGGAGGGAGGACGGCCCAGGTGGCCCTGGCTCAGCCCCTGCGGCAGGCTGGTGGACCTGGTGCAGAAAATGAGGTTGGAGCCAGGAGGGGAGGGCCAGCACCGGGCGGGCTGCCCAGGACCCATGGCACCCCCTCCTGGCTTGGCCAGCAAGTGGGCAGCGGCTGCAGGCAGCCCTGGGGGCCATTCTCTAGGGTCCTAGAGTCTTCCCCTGGGTCTCAGTGACCTTCCAGTGGCAGAGAAGGGAACCAGGTCGGTGGGGACGTTTCAGGGCCCACACAGCAGCACCCCTGCCCCAGCCGTGGGCCACAGCTCCCCTTGGCCCCTCTCAGCCGCATGGGAAGCGGGGGTGGGGCTGGGTGCTCCCTGCGAGTGAGCGGCTCCCTGTGACTCCACAGTGCCCCCCCCCCCCGGGACAGAATGCAGCTGTGGGGCCAGGCAGGGGGAGGGGCCAGGGGACATGGGGACATGGAGGAGGGGAGCAGGGGCCAGTGGTGCCCACCCCTGCCTGGCCAGCCTTGGCCAGGACCTAGGTCTCCACTGAAGGGCCTGATGTAAGTGGGTTAGTTCAGTTGCCCAAGGTCACTCAGCTGGTCAGCTGCCACCCTGGACCCCCAGTGTGGGTCCTTCAGATCCTCGGTCTCCAAGCCCCTCCTGGACCCCACGGTCAGACAACATTCCCAGCAGGATGGTCCTGGTGTCCTGGATTTTCCCAGGGATTCCCCCGGGGGTCTGAGACCTGGATTGAGAGGGCTCCGTATTTGGGGTCGGCAGAGCTGCCCCCAACCTGGGCCAGTCCAGCCCTCCGGTTCTCAGACCCCTGGGACGCACGCGGGCAAGCCCGAGCAGAGCTGGCCGTGCGTCAGGCAGCTTACAAATTACCCCAAGAAGGTGAAAAGCTGCAGCGATCCTGGGATCAGGAGGAGTCCGGGCGAGGCCCTGTCAGGACGGGCTCGGGTGACGCCACAGGGATTTGTGCTGTCCCCGGGCTCAGGTTGGTGAAGGATGACGGGCCTGGCCGGGGACGGGGTGCAAAGGCTTGTCTCCCGTGGACACTCCCTGGGGGCAGGCGCAGAGCAGGGCAGAATCCCTCTCTGCTCTGGGGAGGGCTGTGGTTGGGCCCTTGCCAGGTGCCTGGGGCCGAGTCACCTTCACTGCTGGCTCCCAAGAGCTGGAAGAGAGTGACACGTGCGTCAGACACCTTCCCACGCTGTCTCCTGGCCGCGCTTGTCCCTGGGTCTCTGGCTCCTGGTCACAGGCGCCCCCGGGGCAGCCAGCTCTGCGCCCATCTGACTTCTGCAGGCGTCTCATAGGGTTCGCGCCACCCAGAGCCCACCGCCCATTTGGGATTTTCTGTTACCTTAGGGGCCATGGACGTGGTCAGCCTTGCCCAGTGCCCATCTGTGCACAGCCGAGGTGACTAACTGGCCGAGGTGTACAGAGCCTGTGGGGGCTCCCTCTCCGCCCTGGGATAGGGGCCCTGAGGGGTCCTGTAGGTGGGCTTGGGGAAGGTCCCCTGAAACCCACCGCTCTTCATGCCCAGAGGTGGCTGGCTCTGAGCTGGGCCCTCCCCGCCTCCTTTCCCTCTGGCTCCCGGGAGCTCCGTCCTGTCAGTGCAGCCACGTGCCCGCTCTGGCCACGGGGAACGCACACTCACGCACACCCATGCACCACACAGAAACGCCGGCTGCCAGCGCTCTCAGGGACCCCCTTTGCAGGCCATGGGATGGTGGACGACAAAGCCCCATTCTCCGGGACCAAGGCTCATGGGGCTCCCTGGCAGGACCAGGGATCAGTTCCTGCACGGGTCCTCCTTGTCCTCCAGGAGGCTCACACTTCTCAGCCTTTCTGCAGCTGGGCAAAAGCAACGAATGAGCTGTGCCCAGCGTGATGCCGACAACACTGATGTCCCCACCATCCTCCTCCCACCTGCTGGACTGGAGGCCCAGCAGAACCCTGTCCAGGAAGTCAGCCCAACATGTCCATGTGCGGGGCCTGGGTGTGAGGGCTGCATGGGGAAGCAGGACCGTCCTCAGGCATCCCATCTGCCAGCCTAAGTGTCAGGGCAGTTCTAGTCACTGTCCCCTTTGACTCATCACAGAGAAGGGACCTAACGTTATAGCAGCTGAACTGGTGCAGATCCTGACTCAGAGACCCTGGCAGCAGCTCCCCTCATGAGCACGTGGGCTCCGGCGTCTTAGAGCCAATAAGAGCCCTGGCCTTGGTGAAGCATGCCCACCTCAGTTTAAAAAGACTCAAGTTCCAAGAGGACCCAGGACTAATCCAGGTATCGCTCGGTCCCCTGGAGCACTGGGGTGCAGCCCCCGAGGTCCCCGGCTCCCACACACTTCCTGAGACCCAACAGACGTCTCTGCCTGTCTCTTCCAGGGGAAAGCAAGGGATCCGTTCAGTGGAAACCATGATCAAAGAGGTAGATCAGTCATCTCCAATGAGCCGGTGTCCAGTCTACACGCATGGAGCAGAGGTGGGTGCAGAAAGAAGAGTCAGAGTTGGAACCTGCCCGTTACTAACTAGCTATGTGACCTGGTGCAGGTTACTTAACCTCTCTGTGCCTCCCAGCCTGCATTTGCACATGAGGCTAGTAAAGGAAGTCACCCAACAAAGTCAAGGGTCAGCTGAACAGGGTGGCGAGAGGAGCGCCCCACAGAGCCAGCCCAGGTGGGCATCAGGACGTCAGCTGTCCCTGTTTGGACTGCGTGTGGCCACTTGCAAGGCCACCAACGTGTGCCAGTTCCTTTCCCCGCCTGCTCCTTGTCTTTGTCCTTCAAGGGGTCATCTGGCTGCCCAGTTCCAGACGTTCAGGGCCACCTCAGTGCCCACCTCACAAGCCGGGCTGGCAGGAGCAACCCACCAACCCGACGGCGTGAACGTCGGAGGCCGCGTGAGCTGCAGGGCCCCGAGCTTCCCAGGGCGTGGGCCTGGGTCTGAGCTGGCCGGCGGGGCGGACACAGAGGGTGGAGACCTCTTCCTGACGCACATGAGTGGACGGACTCTCCTCCTCGCTCGGAGGCTGGACCTGTGCTCTGCGGGGCTTGTGGCTCCGAGTGACCTAAAGACAGATGGCCTCGCCTCCTCCGAGCCTCACGAAGAGCCCTTGATGTCCACCAGCCTGGCTTCGAGGTCGCTGCTTTGCTCAGTTCCAAGCACCCGGCAGGTGTCTGACCTCCTGGTCAGTAGCTGATGCCCAGCGTTGGCTGGACCCACAGACGTCCTCAGCAGGGGACGCCGTGTCGATGTGGGCTCTGAGCCGCGGAGGGACAGCGACATCACGGACCCAGAGGTCGGGAGGGACGTGCCAGGATCTCAGCTGCGGAAGCTGAGAGCTAAGGCCGCCTCTGACCCTCTTCTGAGCCATATCTGGGGTCCACCTGCAGCGGCCCCCTACGGAGGAGGGGTCTTGGTTGTTGCAGCCAGTGGCTGAGAGTCACTCCGGTGGCGTGGTGTCCCGAGCAGGGGCACCCCAGCCTGCCACTCGCACACTGTGGCACCGGGTGCTGGATCCCTCCGTCCTGGCCCACGGGGTGGACAGGGTTGCAGCAGCTGAGGTCTCTGCTTTCCTGGACCAACCTCAGTCAGTGGATTCCCGCCTCAAGAAGACGGCCCGGGGCAGGACATGTCCTCGTCCTGAGACTGTCCTGTGCCTTGCAGGGAGGTGACAATCACACTTGGCCTCCAGCCACCAGATGCCAGTCACACCCGCACACCCCAAGTTGTGACCACGTCTCCAGGCATTGCCGCATGCAGACACTGCCCCTGGCTGAGAACCCCTGAGGTGCTCCCTGGGCTGAGCAGAGCTGTGGGGAGTTGGGCATGGAGGGTGGCGGCCAGCCAGGGACTGGGGCCGGCCGTGCACTGTCCTGATGCCCTCTCTAACCTGAAGGCCCGCCCTGCCTGGCGTTGCAGGTTGCTGACTGTGCAAATGAGGCCACACGACCTGAGCCCAGCAGGCAGGGGAGGCCGCTCCCTGTGCGGAGGGTCAGTGGGGCCTTCCTGGGCTCTTCCTGCAGCTTTGAGGCAGGTCTGGCAGGGTGCAGGGGGAGAGCAGAGCCATGTCCCCAGAGCCGCCTGGATCCACAAGCACCTCCCTGTGGAGTGGCTCTGAGGCTCTCAGTGGAACCTCGCGTGTGACTCTGTGAGTGTGACTTTCCTTCCTCGGCAGGGCCCTTGGAGGGCGGTGCCAGGACGGCCCAGCCCTGCCGAGGGCTGGAGGCAGAACTCCCAGGCGCTGCCCCGAGTCAACGGTGGCCCGGGCCCTGCCCACTGGCTCTCCCGCCCAGGAAGCCAGGTCTCCGGGATTCTTCCCGCCAAGCCCTTGTCCTCACCCACGGGGCACCAGAGAGGCCACTGGAGGGGCCGGGCTGTGAAGAGCAGGGGCCACCATGCAGAAGGCCGGTCTGCTGCTGCCACCCTCTCCGGACACCAGAGGGGCCGACCTGGAACCTCGCACCACGGGCCCTCAGGGCACCGGAGCTGTGCCTGCCCGGGCAGGGCAGCCCCCCCACAGCCCCCCCTGTGACCCCTGCATCCCGCCTGGCGCGTCACCGACTGAGAGCCAGTGGACACAGGCACCGCGGCCAGCAGCACTGAAGGAGGACCCGAAATGCCCATCCAGGGCCTCCCGGCCGCAGGCAGGGTTTGGGGGCCAGAGGAGGGGGCTGAGTGCAGGGGCCGGGGGTGGGGGCTAGCGCAGGACGCAGAGAGGCCACCTGCCCGCAGTCACAAAAGGCTCCTCTAGGCTCCATTCACAGAGGGGCCGTGGTGCCGCCGAGGAGAGCAAGGGTTTGGCCAGAGGCCGGACGGGCAGCTGACCTTGGGGTCCCGTCCTCCAGCAGATGGACGGGACACCACCCTCCACGCAGACTCCTGGGCCGCTTATCTCAGCGCGGTGACGGGAAGGGGAGGTATTTACGAGGCCAAGTCCGGCCTGGCTGCCCGCCAGCTCACATCCTCAGCGGGAGGCGGGGGCTCTCAGACGTCCACGTTCTGCGGGTTCCACAGTTAGGGCAGCAGGTTCCAGTCAGGAGGTGTGGACCTCGTCCCCCTCGGCCTCACAGAAGCCAGACCAATCATTCTTCCTGGAGGCACAGGAGCCTCATTCTGCAGGCCTGCAGGCCCTGTCCACCTGGTAGGTCAGCGGCCACTGGAGCTCCTGGGCTGGTGAGGTGGGGTGAGCCCGTGGCCGCCCTGTCGCCGAGAGCAGTGCAGACCCTTAGGGTCCTTTGGAAAATGACTTAAAAATATATTCAGAACAAAGATATGGCCCCAGATGGTCCCGTTCCCTGTAAAATCTCAACTGTAAAAACACGTAGATTGAATTACTCATTTACTGGCATCGGGGACGGAACCCAGAGGGACAGGACCACTGAGCCACGTGCCCAGCCTGCTTAGTTTGTATTTAGAGACAGGGTCTTGCCAAGTTGCCTAGGGCCTCACTAAGTTGCCGAGGCTGGCATTGAACTTGTGATCCTCCTGCCTCAGCCTCCTGAGGGGCTGGGATGACAGGGTGCAGCACCCCACCCAGCTAGAAATGCATCCACAGGAAATGAACCAACAAGAGACTTTGTCTTTGATGAGAACAATGGAAAGTTCTAAGGACATGTGCCAGCGTAAGGAATGCAGGGGAGTTGGCACGGAAGGCTGGTCTGCAGAGGCTGCACAATCGAGAGTCGATTACTGTTTTCAAATCTGGAGGCTGTGACTGCAGCATGGATCATTTATGGGATTTAAAAGTATTGAATAAAGTTGACCCTCTCAAGTGGACAGCCAGAGGACACCTGGGAGAGAGGGTCCCACCAGCCCCCAGTGCCCCGGACCTGGGGGATTGGCCCCTTGCCCTCTGGGCAGTGCACAGCCTGGGCACCCTCTCTGTGCAGCATGGCCTCTGGGGTTCCTGCCTGAGCTCGAAGCCCACCCGGGCCTTCCTGCGGCACCACCTGGGGGAGCCCCGGGCCTGCCTGGACACACAAAGTCCCGTCAGGTGGTGGCCCTCTCTGATACCTAACCTATGTCAGTGGACTTGAGATCCTGCCAGTCATGGTGAGCGAGGAGCTCCGACCCAGACATCTTGCTCAACTCGGGGGTAAAAAAGCAAAACCATCTCCCTCCCTTCTGGAGGCAGGTGTTGCTTACCTGACGCAGGGGCTGGCTGTGACAGCCCCGGTCCCCTCAAGCCCAGGATGGCCCCGCCCTTGCTCTCCACCACAGCAGCTCTGCACAGGGTGGAGAGTTCCAGAACCGGAGGTCAGCTGCCTGAGAGCTCTTGGTGGACCTGCAGAGCCCTCAGGCCGCCCCATTGTCTGGCCACTGAGTACAAAAGCACCTGGCCTCCCTCTCCGGCTCGGCCCCAGCCTCCCCCCTCGGCCTCCCCTGGATGCCCATAAAATGCACAGGCTCTAACCTTCCTGTTTTCCAGCTCCGGCTCCTCAGGAAGTGCATCACTGGGCTTCACCCTGTTCCCAGGCCTGCAGGCCAGCTGACCTCTGGAGCCGCGGCCCTGCTCGCACCGCCCGGATCTTCACTCCCCAGGGACGGGCTGACCTGGGAGCTGGTGAGGCCCGTGGTGAGGAGCCCCCGCTCCCCGGCCCTCGTGCCGCGAACGTTGAACAAGCACTCCCTGGAGCCGGGGATCCCCCTGTGTGGGGTGGCGCCCCAGAACCGGTGCCTGCAAATAGCAGACCCTGGTGGCCTCCGGCAAGCTGTGCCCGGGCTGCTGTGAGCAGGACCGCGGGCCGGTGGCCTCAGCCACACACTCGTACTCCCCTGGTTCTGGAGGCCAGAGCCCAAGCCCATGTCTGTCAGGCTGGTCCCTCCAGAGGCTGAGGGGACTCTGCCCCCGGCTCTCCCTGGCCTTTGGCGAGGGCTGTCCTCCGTGGTCTGGAGCCGACACCTGGCTCGGCCTCCATCTCCAGTGCCTGGGCCTCCGAGAGGCTGTGCCCGGCCTTTCCTCTTCTTCCAAGGACTCCAGTCCCACAGCATCAGGGTCCACCTCACGGCCTCCCCTAGCCTGAGCCTCTGTGCAGACCGAGAGCTGAATAAGATCAGGACCTGAGGTGCGGGCCGAGGACGTCATCCTGCCGGAAGGACTCACCTCAAGCCTGGCATCTCCCAGGGCTCCACGGTGCAGGCCTGGTGACTGCTAGGCCCTCTCCCCAGGGGGTCCCCGGGCCTCCGTGGGTGGTCCACAGGGTCCCCGGGGGCTGGCCAGGGCTTCCTCACAGCCTGGCGACTCCCAAGCTCTCTGAAGGCTCTCGGGGCAGCAGAGCTGGACCCCAGGGGAGCCGACTCCTGGGCCAGCAGCCGGGGGCCTCTCGGGAACCGGGTGTGGCCCGCACCTGCTGACGGCAAGGCTCAGGTGCGCACAGGAGTGAGACGGCACCACGGGTGCTCCAGGGCCCGGGACCTGGGGTGCTGCAGGGTGGCCCCACCATCCTCCAGGGAAGGACAGCGTCCAGGGAAACGTGGGAGTCAGCTCCAAGCCCGGCCCTCGGGAAGCTCAGGTGAGGAGCCTTCTGAACTGTGGGCAGGTGGGGCCGGGCAGCCCCAGGAGGGGAGGCCCCCGTGCCAAGCCCAGGATGGGCAGAGCACCGTCTCTGCAAGAGGCCGGATGGCACTGGGCCACAGCTCTCCTGAGCCCCTGCACCCACGGGGACCCAGGCCCTGCGATGACATCCTGGCCTCACCCCCTGCGGTGGTGTCCAGTCCCCAGCCCCCGCATCACTGAGCCCCTACAGTAGGAGCTGGTTCATCCAGAGTGACAAATCAGCTGACCTGCCCCGGGTCAGGACCCCAGTCTGTCCAGGCAGTGCCAGGGCGGCCGTTGATTGGAAATGGACACGTGCACGTCTGGATCACAGCCCTCTTCTTCCTCGGGAGGCCAGGCCATTGTGTCTCAGGCTCTGAGGGGCTGCAGGCCTGCAACCTTCCCACTCTGCTGTCACCAGACACAACAGGAGTGACCGGGTGAGGCTGCATTCCCAGGAACAGGCACTCACAGAGCAGGTGGCCAGAACCGTGGAGTGCCGGCCCCCGTCAGCACTGAAGTCCCCGGCTCTGCTGATTCTGAGGTGACAGGCTCCGTGAGGTGCTTCATTTTCTGGAAAATATTTTGGTTGTAGCAAGCATACGAGACGGTTTTCATTACCATATCAAAATACCTGCACTGGGTAACTTTATAAAGAAAAGAGATTTATTCAGTTCACAATTCTGGGTGTTCGAGGGCCAATCCTGGAGATGACCTTCTTGCTGGCAGAGTCCCGAGGTAGCTCAGGAATCCTGGGGTGAATACACGAAACGTGCGTGTCCTCCCATCTCTCTCTTCTTTTCTTTTTTCTTTTTCTTTCTTTCTTTCTTTTTTTGTTTGTTTTTGTTCAGGAGCAAACTCAGGCCTCAGACATGCTAGGCAGGCGCTGTACCCTGCCCGCACCCTGACCCTGGTCTCTGTTTTTAGAAAGCCACCTGGAGTCCATGGTGAAGTCCACCCTGCTGACCGTCTAACCCTGATTCCCTCCCACAGGCCCCTCTCACCCCAGTCAGTTCCCGGCCTCTCGCCCTCACCGGGGGATCCAACTCCAACACAAGAGCCCCCAGGGCACTGGCTCAAACCGCATCCCAGCTGAGACCCCCTGCCGGTCACAGGGTCACAGCCGCTGGGGAGGGTGGACCCAGAAGACAAGGTCGACCCGGGAGTGAGTGTTGAAGCCCAGAGACTGAAGATCCCCGCGCCCCTGCTCTCGGGGCCCAGTAGCCACCCCAGGCCCCAGGCCCCCAGGCGGGCGGGAATGATGACAGCGACCAGCACGTGGGCAGAGATGGGCAGGGTGCGCCATCCCCGGTCCTAGCCGTCACCAGCTGGGTCCCCCCCAGGCAGAGACCCTCAGGGTGAAAGGCTCTGAGCTTCCCTTCAGCAGTGTGATCAGTGCCACAGAAGCCGTCCCCAGACTGAAGGGAGAACTAGTGTGGAGACGCCCTGCACAGGGACGTCACGCAGGAGGTGCCAACCCGCCAACCCCCAGCCCGCGTGGAGACGGCATTCCTTAGGAGCCAGCTGCTTTGCAGCGGCTTGGAGGACTTCAAACACCAGCCTCCCCCAATCAAAGGCTTCCTGCTGTAAATCCACTGCCCCGCTCAGGTGCTGCTGGGCGGGGGAGGGGAGGAAGATTCCGGAAAACTTCAGGCCACAGCCAAGCTCTGGACAGGGGGCTGGCGGGGCTGCTGCTGGCCTGGGGGCCAAAGGCGTCTGACACATCTCAACACCGATGCTCCACTGTTCTAAGGGCTTGGCCATCTTTTCCGAGGGCAGAGGCAGGCATCCGAGATGGAGCAGGCGTAGGGCCGCTGCGCCTGCCGACCGGCTCCTGGAGGACGGCTCTGCCTGGGTCTTCAAAGCCCCCGCCCCGTGAGCAGCCCCGTGACAGAGTCCGGATGTCCGTCACCCGGCCTGGCCCTGGCTGTCCTCCTCCTGGACCATCCTTTCCCTCCATGTCGGCGGACACCTCTGGGCTCAGCCCCGGGAGCCCTGGGGAGCTTTCCCACGTGGAGGCTGGTGCAGGAGGCTTCCCTGATGTTTCCTCGTGGCACCAGCATCCTGCCCTGGGGAGGCTCTGGCCCCCTGGCCAGGCACACCTGCCCATTCCTGTCCTCTCAGCCCCCTGGCCAGGGCGCGGCTTCACCTCCTCCAGCGTGTGCTTCCCCGAGGGGCGGCCTTGCCTCTCGGTCTTTCCCCACCTGGGACTCGCGGTGCCATGGGCAGGAGGATCGCGCTCCTGTTCACGGCACATCTGTTATGGTGCCTCCCTCCCGCGACCCTGTGCCTGGTGACAGGGCCGTTGCTGTGATGGACAGGCAGGGTAGAGTGCACCCCGTCTCACGTTGACAACAACCGGTGCCACCCGCCAGAGTGTGGACCTGTGCCCCCCAATGCCAGGACCCAGATCAGCCTGAGCCTCCCGTCCACCCTCCCGGGCCAGACGTTTGGCCTCGGGCAGCCACACTATCTGCTGGCCAAGCTAGACTTCTCAGACTTGGGTGGGTGGACCTGTCACACTCCAGGCTCCCAGGAGAATCCCTGTCCTCCTGGGCACCCACCCAGGGGATCCCAGGGCCTGCTGACCCTGGAACACCCCGCAGGCGGCGGCAAGCCAGTCCTGCAAGAATTCCGACAGTCAAACCTTCAGCCTCTGGGCTGGCGGGGACAGCGTGACACGTGGTCAGACGGCGAGGCCCAGGGGCCTGAACACAGCCAGGCGCGTGCGCGTGGCCGCTGTGCCCAGGAGCCGGGTGCGGAGTGGGGCTGTAGGAGGGCCTGCTCCGCAGCTCCCTCAAGTAACATTATCTTGTTAAAGACGTTAACCTCGGGCCTTTGCTGTTATATATTTACTTTTATTGTTTTTCATCCTGGGGAGCGACCTGTAGGAGACACTCCTCAGCGAGAACGGGGTCGGGGGTCAAGAAAACATTGATTTTCAAGGTGGCTGAACGGCCCCCTGGGGAGCACTTGCCAATTATGGAAAACAGACGTTGCTTTCCACGGCCTCATTTCTAATTAAAAAAATTTATGAAATCCTCAACACTAATAACGGCTTCCTAGTTTTGCCCAACCTGATCCAGCTACAGGAGACGCCTCCTCCGTTGCTCCCCTGGGGGGTGGGGTGGCAGCTGGATGTCATCTCCGCAGGGCCTCGTCGGGGTGCAGGTGGGGCCTGCCCCCGGTGCCCCTCACTCCCCAGTCAGCATGGACCCTGTGGCCAGGACCAGTGGGGAAGGGCTTTGCCAGGGGTCTCGTCACAGAGCAGGGTGGCCTGTGTTCTCCGCAGGTCCCCAGGTGAATCTCATCTGCACGGGGGACGCCGGTGCCTGGGAGAGGACTCGGGTCACCGGGCAAGGGTGAACCTGGCAGCACTATCTCCACTGGAGCTGATGGCCAGGCTCCTGCAACTGGGGCCCTTGTCCTGTCTGACCCTCGGTCGTTCCCTCCTTGGCTCTGGAGTAAAACCTAGTCCCGACACCATCCGTGAACATCCGGACACTTTGGTCAGTTCCCTCTCATCTGTGCAGCCCTGTGAAGGAACCAGAGAGGTTAGGTGACACTCCAGAGTCCCCAAGTTGGTGAGGTGCAGAGACTGGCCAGTGGGGAGTGGGCCTGTCCCCACCCTGGTTCTTTCCCCGCACTTGGTCTTCTGCTTCTTATTCCATGGTTGTCTGCAAGCCTCTGGGGCCACACAGGAGTGACCCGCGGAGGTGTGGCTGGCTGGGGACCCAGCACCCAGGAAGCCGGGGTTCCTGGCCACGTGGGGTGAACCTTCTGATGAAACCCAGGAACAATCTGTGAGTTCATGGTCAGTCACTCCTCCATGAAATCACGTTTTAAGCTGGAAGACAGACTTTCTGGTTCTCTTGGATATAATTAATTCCAAACAGTGACAGGGAAAACTCTCTTCCTCCCTCCGAATGCTGGCCTCATGCATGAATAATTTAGAAGACCGAGTACACAGCAAATTAGTCGCAGGGCGTCTTTCTCGAGAAATGTGTGCTGAACTTTTCTCCTCCCTCCTTCCTTCCTTCCCAACATTGCGGACCGCAGGCTTGGCCTCCTAGGTGATTGGAATCTCCGCCTTGGAACATCACTGGGGTCTTAGTGGCCAAAAAGCCTGTGGGATATCAGAGCCTTAGTGAGAAAGACTTTTCCAAACCCCGTGATCCTTCTCTAAGAAGTGTAAATTTGTCCAGCTTTTCTGCAAGTCCACATGGTAATACCTACCCTGGGTGAATAAACAGCCGCTCGGCTTCCCCGGGGTTAGGGATTTGCAGAAAGGAAATAATTTCGGATGTGTGCCAGAGCCCTCGCTCCAAGATGCTCGCTCAGTGATGTTTATGCAGACATCTAACACAGAGGGTGAGTAAACACAGCCTCTCCCAGCAGGGACCTGAGACGGGAGACCTCTGTGCAGCCAAGTGGGCCTAGCTCCCTGCTCCCCACCAAAGCCGTGCTCGGCTTCGTCCCTCCATCAACGGGTCTGGTTAGAACGTCCATCCTGCAGCCAGGTCAGCTGACTTCAGGTGAGCTCTGTCACCAGCTCTGTGGCCCTGAACAAATCGAGGACAATTATCAAGCAAACCTAGGATCACACGCAGATAAGATGACATAATACAGGTTGAGCATCCCCGATCCAAACATCTGAAATCCAAAATCCAAAATGACCCAAAATCCAAAACTTTCTGAGCCCCGACACGATGCTGAGGGCAGAAAATCCCATGTCTGACCTCGCCTGAGGCCGAACAGGAGTGGCTGAAACACCGTCCCCAGGGCCTGTGGCCCTGCCCCCCGTGCACACGGCACCTAAGTGGAGTCTGCCCCGAGAGGTCTGTCCGTCTGCAAAATATCTCAGCATTTATGCAAATATCCCAAAATAAAAAAAAAATTCAAAAACCTGGAAGAGTTCTGGTCCTGGGTTTCAGATGATAAGAGCTACTCGGCCACCTGTGGAGTCCCAAGAGGGGAAATCTGGGCACAGTGTGGCAAGGCCTGTCCAGGAGACACGAGGAGGCAGCAGCTGGGAACTCGGGATACTAGGGGCAGCGATGCACAGGTGGGCGTGCACATGGGAACAGAATTAACACTCACTCCCCCCATGTGTCCACTCTGTGGCCCAGAGAAGGCGGCGGAGAAACCGGTGAAAGGGTGGCCGGGGGTGGGCCTGTGGTCAGCTGCGAGCTACGGCAGGAGGCAGAGGGCAGGGGCACGAGGGCCTCTTTCGAGGCTGGGCTTGATGAGCCAGGAATGCACCCCCAGGGCCTGGCAATGCCTCGATGAGGTGTGGGCACAGTCCCCTGCCCAGGCCTCTCACAGGCAGGACCAGGCAGGACCAGGCAGAGCCCTGCCCTGGGCGGCGGCCCTCCTGCCTGGCCAGTGGGCTGCGCTGCTGGTGAGGGAGCGCGAGGGCTCAGGCACGGGTGCTGGGCTCAAAGGAGTCCAAGTTGGGTCCGGCTCTCCCACTTCCCAGCTGTGTGATGTGGAGCAGATGTCCTGACCTCTCTGAAAAGGGGGACCGATCACAGCAGCCGCACAGAGGTGATGTGAGGATGAGCAGGACCAGGCGGGCTGACAGAGTGGCCCTGGGGAGCCTCGCAGGCCAGGCCAGCGGCAGGCACAGGACCACCCAGAGTGGCGTGAAGCCGACCTGTCACCTGTTTTTAACGACTCTAGATGTTCAACAAATAATCATGCGCCAGGCAGGCAGCTGCGAGTGGGAGAACCACCGATCCGCCCTGCCCCTCGAGGGCCCGAGGGTCTCTGCCTGCAGTCACACGTCCACACACAGGGTTCACTCTTCAAATTCCTGCCCTCAAAATGTGAGCCATCAGTGAACGCGCCCAGTCGCCGGGAAGCTCACATCGCGGGCTTCAACCACTGCAAAAGAGGCCCTGGGGGGCACGGGTCCCACCCTTGGCAACCTCAGTCACAGGCGACCGGGGGTAAGCGCTGAGGGTGCAGTTACGTCAGGAGGAGCCCTCAAGAGCCAGACGGGCTTCATTTAAATGGGGTGGTCAGAGCCGGCACCACGGTGCTCGCCTGCAACCCCTGCGCTCAGGAGGCCCAGGCAGGAGGACTGCAAGTTCAAGGCCAGCCTCAGCAGCCTGGGAAGACCCGAGCCGAAGAGCTGGGGCTGAGCTCAGTGGTGGGCCACTTGCCTTGCACGTGTGAGGCCCTGGGATGGTCCCCAGTGCTGCAGATGGTGACAGTAATAATGTGGTCAGTGCCAGCTCCACGGAGAGGGGGCGTCTGAGCCAGGCCCTGTGATCCCTCCTGGCCCCCCCAACCCAGGGCTTGGCTCACTGTGCCTGGGTGGGGAGCAGACACCCTGTGGCCTCTGGCTTTCTGCTGGGTTCAGAATAGGAGGCCGGCTGAACCCTGCTGTGTGTCGGCAGCTGTGACGGGGTCGGGCCCTTCCTGGGTGACATCTGTATCAGTGCCCGGGGCCACTGTGCCAGAGAACCGCAAACCGGACTTGACGCTGCTCCCGCCTCGGGGGCTGAGGCCAGGGCAGGTGGGGTCCCTGGGGGGCTGCTGGCAGACACACGGCTGCGATCACACCTCCACCTCCCCAGTCGCCCTCCGTGCAGGTTCAGTGGCCTTCCCACCAGGGCCCCAGCCCTCGGCTCAGGGCCCCCTGCTCCAGGGTAAACCCATCCTGGCCCGGTCACGTCTGTGGACACCTCACACTCACAGGGCCACACCCCACGGCCCAGGGTCCCTGCCGAGTCCTCACCTCGGGACCAGCTGAAGGACCCAGACCAAGCCAGAGCCTGCCTTCTGCCCTGACAGCACGCACCGTCCATGCCTGGACCCTGGTGAGGTGGGCAGAGCCAGGCGTGGACTGAGGGCCACCGCCCGGGATCACTGGGCCCTGCGGGCTCAGCCCCGGGGGCAGCCAGCTCCTGCTGTGTGGGTGTCCAGTGTCCTCGGGGGCCCTGTGGGGGTCTGCCCAGAGGTGACCTCGGTGGCTCTGCAGGGGTCTGCCCGGGAGGGACAGGAGTGCCCACACTGTTCGAGAAGCCATGTGCTTGTATTTTTTTCAGTTTATATTTTGATTTTCTTGGGTGGGGAGTCAGCTCGGAGGTCATCTCGCGGGTCTGGCGGTCACCCCACGGCTGGCCCTGGCTGCACGGCTTCTTAGCTGCGCTCAGGGGGCCTCAGTGTCCCCGCCACCCTGCACCCCGGGGTCAGGGAAGCTGGCCGTGCTGAGGCAGAAAGGGCCTCTGGTAAGTGGCAGCCTCCACTGCCCTGGACCCTGTGCTGGGTGTTGGCAGGGCTCAGCAGCGGCCTCTCCCCCTCGCCCTCCCCCACCAGCTACAGAAAGGAGCAGAGGGGGACGAGTCCAGGGCTCACCCTCATCTGCAGGAGGGCAGGACGGGTCCCTTTGACCCTGGGAAGGGCTGGCAGGATGCTGCCTCTGGGGGAGAGGACTGCCCACAGCCGTCTCTGGTCTGGACCTGGGGCCTGTGCCCTGGACAGGAGGCAGGAGCCTCAGGCCTGGCGGAACGCAGGGAGCCCTCCGTGGCTGGAAGCGGGTCACACGCGTCACCTCCCGTTGAGTGGAAGGAGCAGGAATCGCGAACTTTCTGCTCCAAAGGAGCTTGGCAGAGCTGAGTGGGCGTCGGAGCCCGCGCAGCCTGCAGCTGCAGAGGACCGTCAGGCCCGGGCAGGACACAGTGCGGTGCGCCCCCACAGCCCATGCCCTGCAGCCCTCTCTGCAGAGGTGGGCACGTGGCTTACAGGGTGGGCAAAAGCCCCACAGAAGATGTTCTGGAAAGTTCTCCAGAATGTGAATCGTCATTCCTTCCCTGGTGACCAGGAAAGTGGCACTGGGACCCGACTTTCTGTCTCCCACCACAACGCTCCTTCCCCAGCGGCCGGGCAGGACTGCAGCTCCCAGAGTGTGACTGTCCCGAGAGGGGCCCCTCCCTGCTGCTGAGCTCGTGTGACACATGTGCCCGGTGTCCTGTGTGCCTGGAAGGAGACTGGGGACACAAGAAAGAACGGCACAGGTCAGCCCGTGCCCCCGGGGCACCGTCCAGCAACAAGGACTGCTGGGGGCCGGCTCTGCTCGGGCACAGCCGCCCCCTGTGTGTCGAGCTGTGTCTGGTGTGGGGAGAAGCTGGTCCAGCCGCGGCCACCCCAGCGCCCCAGGCTCCCCAGTGGGTCACCACCCCCAGTTCCAGCTCCATACGTGGTGACAGAAGCTGCCCCAACCAGCAGTGGCCAGGCTGACAAGGTTCAGGGTGGGTGAGGGTGGGGTGGGAGGTGACAACGAGAGAGGCAGACCTGCAGCTTGGGCAGGTGACTAGGTGGGCACCTCGGAGTCCCATCTTCACATGAAGACAGGGTCAGTCTCCAGGGCACATATTCCAAGCGAAAGAAAGGCCCCCAGGAGCAGCAGACGGGTGGTGTCAGCCTGGACAGGCCATCTGGGCTGGACCGGGCTCTGACCCCCAAGGCCCTCGGGACCCAGGCTCCTTCCAGCCCGGCACTGTCCCCCTCTCCGCCGTCAGACACCCAGGACAGGGGAGGAAGGCAGGTCCTGGCTGAGGTGGGGTCCCTAGAAGACTCGGAGACAAGACCCCGTGAGGGAAGTCGGCGGGTGGGGGGCGAGGAGGGGAAGGAGGAGGCGGAGGCCCTGCGGGTGCTGCTGCTCCGGAGCCGCAGCCCATCGCTCAATCCCCTGGCAGCTCTGGGGCTGGGGCCACCTGTCTTCCCCGCTTCCTGTGAACCCGCTGCGCGGAGGGCGATGCTCATGGCTAAGGAGCCTGGGGACACACGCTCTTGCTGGGCTCCTTTCCTTAGCTCGTGTCTGCACCTTGGGCAGGGCTCGGCAGGAGGCCCACTCCACCAGCGGAGGTCACCTGGGCAGCATGTCCCAGGATGGAGGACGGTGCAGGGCACGGCTGGCCAGAGGGTGCTGGCTGTCGCCTGTCCCTCTGGGCCTCTGGGTGGCAGGGTTCTAAGAACCAGCATCCCCAGAGGAGCAAGCAGACGCTGGGTGTCTCTTAGGACCCTCCTGGGGAGGTCACTGCACTTTGGCTTGCAGTCACCGTGGAGAGGAGCGCAGCCTCCCCCCTGCACAGGATATCCTGAGAGGAGCCCAAGGGACAGTGGACCCTGCGGCAGGTGCCCTGCTCGAGGCTTCACAGGGGTGGACCCTGAAGACGAGACCTCAGGACACTTGGGTGCTGCCCTTGGTCCTCCTCTCTAGCTGGGTAGTGTCCAGGCCAGAGCTCAAGGTCAAGCTTCCAAGATGGACCCCCTCGGGGGACGGTGACGACAGAATCACCTGCAGTGGGATGAGCCACACAGACCAACTGCCAGTGGACGGAGGTTCCACCCAGCCGGGGCCTCTACAGACAAGCCCCCGACTCTGAACCCAGGTGCTGGGGGCTGCCTGTGGCCCCCCAGTTTTCCCATGTGGAAACAGGTGCAGAAAGGGGGGCTCTGGAGGAGAGAAGCCAAGAGGAAGGACCCTCGGGATGGGTCAGCATGTGACGGAGGGCGGGGGCCACCGGTCCTCTGCTCTTTCCCCATGGAGGGTGCAGCCCTGGAGGAGCCACCGCGGGGCAGAGACCAGGCCCTCCCAGGCCCCGAGCCAGCTGTGCCTCCGTGCACTTCCTGACCCAGCACGAAGGCAGATCCTCCATTGTGCATGACTCACCGGTTTGGGGGATTTCTACAAAAGGACCAGCCCACGTGGGTTGCCCACTCGGTGATTCCAATGTGGCTGATGAGTGGGCTCCACCCGAGCCTGGGGACAGGAGCAGACCCTCCAGGGAACAGTCATCCCCCAGCCCTAGGCCGGCGTCAGGCAGGAAGCCAAGGCCAGGGGATTGTCGCTCCGGAGGCTGTTTACCTGCGGGGTCTCTGTGTTCCCCCCCACGTGGCCAGAAATGCAGGCGGGGCTCGGCTGGAAAGTGGGGTTCACGTGAGCCTCCCTGAGGGGCAAACGCAGGTTGGTAAGTCTGAAGTGAAGCCTGGGCACAGACCACCACCCTCGGGACCCAAGACCACGTGTGTGTTAACCTGCGCAGGGTCGGGGCAGGGTGCAGAGCAGCGGGCCCCTCACAGGTGGCCTGGTCTGCTGAGCCCAGGAAGTGCACCCCTTCCCAGCAGCCTCCAGCTGAACAAAAGCCCCGCATCATTAACTTGATGGTGAGTCAACCGGGGGGCTCTGTCTCCTGCCCCCGCCCTCCGCTTGGCCCCTGGAGCAGGTGTGAGCCGAGCCGAGGTCTCGATGCTTACATTACCCTGGTTCCATTTGGAAGGATGAAAAATCTCCCCGGGGTTCATTGTAAACAGGCTTATTTCACCCAAACACTGCAAGGAAAGGTCAACGGATTATTCATGTGCCTCTCTCCTCCCCCTCGCCCTCGCCACCCCCAGCCCAGCTGCCGACGTGTCCCCATCTCCACCGGGCCAGGCAGGGCTCAGGACCCGGTGAGGGGGCCTGGGGCCCTCTTGGCAGCCCTGATGCTGTTCCGAGCCCCGAGCTGGCCATCATCTCCCCTGGATCTCAGAGGGGGCAGTGGGGGTAGGGAGGGAGGCAGAAGACGTTTCTTGAGGCTCTGCCATGAGGAGAGGCTTGCTCACGGAAAGGCCATCTTTTATAATGACAGACCGAAGCCGGGAACTCACAGAGAGGGGCCGGCATGTTCCCTGCAGGGAGGGAGGACCCTGCACTCCCTGGAGCTGCCGGGATCCCAGTAACTATGCCCACGGCCCACCTTGAGGAGGAGAGGCCCACACTGGCTTGAGATGGTGTGCTCCGGCCACTGTGCAGAGGAGAAGCCGGGGGCAGAGCTCAGCAAGGAAGAGGAGCGGCTGCTCCCTGGGTGTCCACTGGGTGCAGCTGGAGGCTGGATCCACTTTCAAGATGGCGCACCACAAGCCTAGTGGGTTGGTGCTGGCTCTCCACCAGGACCTCAGGCCAGGGGAATGCTGGAACCGCGGATAGTTTCTCAACAGGGCCTTCCGTGAGTCGCCAGTTAGAAATACCCTGGGGTGAGCTTCATCTGTCAGGATGGCTGGGCCCAGCGAGATACGCCACAGGCCTGCCCACGACACGGTTAGGAGCGTCTGGAAGGCAGGTCCCGGGAGGCTGGCTCTCACGGTCGGTCGGCCCAGACCCACGGCAGCAGCTCATCTGGGAACCTGTCAGAAAATGCCATTCTCAGGCGTCGGCCTAGACTTCAGGAAACTCCAGGCATGAGGACCCGTGGGCCCAGGATTCTGTGTTATGACACTCCCTGGTGACCTCACATCTGAGAGCTGCTGCCTTAGATCAAAGCCCACCAGCCCTAGCCCCAGTAACTCAAGGACCAGCAGCAGCAATCCAAGGACAATGGGGACATTTCCCCACGGGTGTCTCAGGCAATTCCAGTAGGAAGCAGGGGCTGGGGGGCAGGGATCACTAGGCTCCCCACGTGTGGATATTCAGAATTTGCCTTGGATCCTATCCAGACCCAGAAAAGCGGTCAGACCATGTTCTGAGGTTTCTCATGGACTTTAGCTAAACCATCGGGGTGCAGGACCCCCGTGTGTGCCCTGATGACAGAGCTGACCCAGGGCTCATGGCTGGACCTGGGCTCTGGGCGGAACTGGCACAGTGAGAAGGTCCAGACCTGTGGGTGGCTTGGGGTGGAGTGGGGGCCAGGACGGCTTGAGGGCACAGATGGGGCAGAGGCAGAGTCCTGACAGCTGCAGGCTCCATATGTACCATGGCAGTGTGGGGCGAGTCCACAGACATCTCCAGGCCGGGACCCCCACTGAGGAGTCGGACAGCCAGCTATCACTGAGCGATTGACCTGGAATAAGCTCAGCAGGTGGGTCTCCTGTGTGATATTTATCCTTATTTCTTTGCTTTTGGCATAAGACGCCTGACTTCCCAATGGCTTTGGAGAGAAGAGCAGGGCAAAGAGGGGACAGGAGGACTCAGGATGGTCCAAGCACACCCCCTGTTACCAGGGAGATGGGCCTGGGGACGCCTTGCATGGGTGGGTGAGAGTGCGGTGAAGCTGGGAGGGGAGGCAGCCCCGGGGGGCCAGGGCTCCGCCTGGGCCTCCTCGTCTCATCTCCATCCTCATGCTCGCTCTACAGAGCAGACGGTCACACGCCTGGACTTGCCAATCCACCCCGGAGGCTCTGCCTCGGGGCTCTTACATCGCCACCAGCCCAAGATGGTCCAGCTCACTGAGGGGGAAAAGTGGTGCTGACTACAGAACCTGCTACAGAAGGTGCAGGGAGCTCGCCTGGTTCTATGTGTTGTTTGGTCCTCTTGGAGAAGAAGGAGGGGAGAAACCGTTTGTGCCGAAGAGCAAGTCCTATCCTTTGCCATCTGCTCCAACAGGAGCCAGGCAGGTCCACCCTCTCCCCAGCCTCAGTCTCCTCCTCTGTTGATGGAATTCGCAAGCCCTACTGTGTGACCAGGGATTGCGATGTTTGGATTCACAGTTCCTCATTTGAGTCCAGGTTCTGACCCTCACGAGATGTATGACTTATGAAAATTTACCCAATTCTCTAAGCCTCAGTCTCCCTGACCACAGATGACTCACTGCTTCAGAGATGAGCTATGCCATGTGCTGGGCCTCAAAGTTACTCCAACAGCAGTAGCAGCTGCTATTGTTTCCATGATGGTGGTGATGATGAAGGTGGTGATGATGGTAGTGATGGTGATGATGGTGGTAATGATGGTAGTGGTGATGATGATGGTGATGAGGATGTGATGATGGTGGTGATGATGATGGTGATGATGAAGGTGGTGATGATGGTGGTGATGATGGTGGTGATGATGGTGGTGATGAAGGTGGTGATGATGGTGGTGATGATGGTGGTGGTGATGAAGGTGGTGATGAGGATGGCGGTGATGATGGTGGTGATGATGGTGGTGGTGATGATGGTGGTGATGATGGTGGTGGTGATGAAGGTGGTGATGATGGTGGTGATGATGGTGGTGGTGATGATGGTGGTGATGATGGTGGTGATATAGTGATGATGATGTTGGTGATGATGGTGATGATGAAGGTGGTGATGATGGTGGTGATGATGGTGGTGGTGATGATGGTGATGATGAAGGTGGTGATGATGGTGGTGATGATGGTGGTGGTGATGATGGTGATGATGAAGGTGGTGATGATGGTGGTGATGATGGTGGTGGTGATGATGGTGGTGATGATGGTGGTGATATAGTGATGATGATGGTGGTGATGATGGTGATGATGAAGGTGGTGATGATGGTGGTGATGATGGTGGTGGTGATGGTGGTAATGATGATGGAAGTGATAGTGATGATGAAGATGGTGATGAAGATGTGATGATGGTGGTGGTGATGAAGATGTGATGATGGTGGTCGTGATGAAGGTGGTGATGGTGATGATAACAACGATCATGATGATGGTGGTGGTGATGGTGGTGATGATGGTGGAAGTGGCCTACTCTCCCCCACAGGCTCTGAGCTCTAGATTTGGGCTCAATCCTATTGTAAGATGAGACTTCTTTCTCACTTCTCTGAGGGACTCTAGAGTGACTTTGCTCTTTTACCTGTTTCTCATCATCTTAGAAGGCCAGACAAACTGGGTCCTCTACCTGGACATTACCCCAGCACCTTCACCGAGCACCTTCCACCCCCGCCCTGACTTACTTCCTGGGCAGCTGGTCCTTTGGAATGTTCCCCAGGGCTGGGGTGACCTGGGTCTTTGCTCCTCCTACATAACAGCTTTAGTAAACACAGGAAATGTGGTTTTGTCTCCAGACACGACTGCACAAGTCTCTGATGGATAGGGCATGCTTCTTCCAAGAAAAGTCCCCAAATCTGGTCTCAAAGTTGACCTTCCTGGATTCTACATACAGATGGGCCCCTGAGGCTCTCCCAGGTCCAAACTCTTGCTCCCAAGGAGTAAAGTTTCCAGACTGGGTGGGGGAGGTCTGTACAACTCTTGGGGGTGATCGAGTCACACGCTAAAATCAGTTATCACACAACGGATGGAGGGGCCACCTCTGTTCTCAACCATTTGCAAATGTTGGGTTCCTGCAAGGGGGGACAGCCCACGCTCTGGTATGGAGAGGTCCACAGGCCTGGAGTCAAATCCCAGTACTGCTGGTTGGAGCTGCGTGACCTTGAATATGTCATTGTTCCTTAGCTTCCTCACATGTCCAAAGAAAGTAGTAGTAGTATCTGTCTGAGGAGTTGTCATGGAGATTAAATGAGGAGTATAAGGTGACTTTTAATGACAATACAACTAGTACATGGTGCTTGCATGGAGGGTGGACAGATGGGTGGGGGGATGGATGGACAGACGGATAGATGAATGGGAAGATGTTTGGATGGATGGTTGGATATGTGGATAGGTCGGTAGGTGGATGCGTGGGAAGGTGAATGGGTAATTGGTGGAGGAAGTGTGGGTGACTGGGTGGGTGGATGGATGTGTGGATAGACAGGAGGGTGGGGGATGGGGAGATGACTAGGTAAGTGACTGGGTGAATGGGTGGTGGGTGAAGAATGGGTGGGTGAGTGGTGCATGGGTGGTGCTGTGGTCTGATTCAGCCTCTGCCCTTTACAAGCTCAGACCTGAGCCACCCACCACCTGTGCTGCTTCTTCCTGCTTCTATCCACCTGCCATTCTGACCAAGTTACCAGAGGACAGCTGCATTCCCATGCAGGGCTTCAAAGGGATTGTTAAGACCCTAACAGATGTATTTAGGTTCAATAAATCGGGCCTAGAAGTGAACCCTACAAAAGAAGTGATAATGTGGAGATTGAATGAAGGCCAAGAAGGGACCCAGATGTCCTGCGGTGACACACCAGACCTGAGCCAAACAGGAAGAGCAGCAAACAGACCGAAGACTGGGCAGGGCCGGGTCACAGCACCTGATGACACCTGTGTCCCTGAACACTGGGGGAGCAGGACACGCTCTGCATTTGACGTCTTCAAAATTCAACATGGCGCTGTGGTGATCCTTCCCATTTAAGGGTTGAAGAAACATGGAGAGCTTCTTCTAAGAAGCCATTTGTCTGGGGTCCGTGTTGGGGCTCAGATGGGGAGCCTGGCAGTCCCGCCCCATGCCTGATGTGCTGGACTTGCCCAGCCTCCCTCCTCGGCCCACTGCTGAGCCCAGTGCAAAGTCCAGCCCAATGTCCTCTGGGTCCACGTTCCCTCCAGGCGTCAGCATCCCACCCACCCCTAGTCCCAGTGAAAACTGCCAGTGAAACTGACACCTGTGTCCTACAAGAAGGCCAGGACCCTTGGGGTCAGTGCCAGGCCTGCCCTCCATGTGGGCTGAGCCAGGGACCACGACCACCACCAGGCCCAAGGTTCAGCCGCCCCCATGAGGCTCAGAGGAGCTGAGGTCAAGGCAACTTCCTCCCAGGCTGTGGGAAGCGAATCACCATGGGACATAATAGGGATGGCGATGGCACGCTCTCCAGGCCCTGCCAAGCCACACAAGTGGCCAGGCGGGAGGGGGCACACGTGCTGCTGCCGCAGTCCCAGGCCACGAGGTCTGAGTCCTAAGTGGGCAGCGTGGGCAGTTCTGTTGTGTCTGGGCCTGTTCCAGGCCTCAGTGGTTGGAGAAGAAACCAACCCCGCAGACCTCCTCGTCCATGGCCCCAGACACAGCTTTCCTTCAGGACTGCAGATCAACCCGCCTCTTAACTGCCTCTGTCATTGGGTGACAGCTACCCGTCCTGCCTGTCCCGCCCTGCAGCAAGTCCTTCCTGAGCTCAGCTCGTGGCCCACGCCCTTCTAGGGGGCAGGTGGATGCTGCTCAGGGGAAAGCTCAGACTTGCTGAGCCCTGGCCGGAGCTGGAGTCAGGGATGCCCCAGGGTGGGGCCCAGGAACCCCCCTCCCAGGTGCTGGCCAAGCACCAGAGCCAGCCGGGCGGAGTCCAAGGTGACCCACCCAGCAGCGCACTGGTTCGGGGGACTGGGGCAGGCTTGACTCTGGACCTTCTTCCTCTGCAGAAGGAGCAGTGCAGCCTGGCCAGGGCCCCTCCTGGTGTCAGAAGTGCCCTGTGGAAGAGGGGACAGTTGGGTACCAGCCTCCCCTGCTGCCCCTGGCTTCCCTCCCCACACCTTCCTTCTCCAGGCATGCTCAGAAGACTGGGCCCAAAGTCAGGCCCACACGGAGGCAGAAGCACCTGGGAGCCTGTTAGAGGTGCAGATTTGGGGGCCTGATCCCAGACAACCCAAGCAGACCCTTGGAAGACGGGCCCAGGAATCTGCCCTAACCACCCGGCTCTGCATAGGCCCCAACTGGAGAACCAGCAGCAGGAGATGGCGGCTCGCGCACTGGCCAGCCTGGGATGTGACCGGTTGCTTCACATCCCTAGCAGTTTAGGTTTGAGCTGTCCCCAGGGCTCCTGTCAATGCAGGAACAGAGGTGAATTGATTAGGCTCAGAGCTGTGACCGAAGGGTCCATCCTGGTCTGACTAAACTCAGGGAGTGGTAACTGCAAGTAGGAGGGGTGTGGCTAAGGAGGTGGGTGTGGCTGAGGGTGGGCGTGGCTGAGGAGGTGGGTGAGGCTGGATGGATGTGGCTGAGGAGATGGTATAGCTGTGGTGGGGTGTGGCTGAGGAGGTGGGTGAGGCTGGATGGGTGTGGCTGAGGAGGTGGGTGAGGCTGGATGGGTGTGGCTGAGGAGGTGGGTGTGGCTGAGGGTGGGCGTGGCTGAGGGTGGGGTGACCAAGAGTGGGCGTGGCTGAGGAGGTGGGTGAGGCTGGATGGGTGTGGCTGAGGTGGGTGAGGCTGGATGGGTGTGGCTGAGGAGGTGGGTGTGGCTGAGAGTGGGCGTGGCTGAGGGTGGGGTGACCAAGAGTGGGCGTGGCTGAGGAGGTGGGTGAGGCTGGATGGGTGTGGCTGATGTGGGTGTGGCTGGATGGGTGTGGCTGAGGAGGTGGGCGTAGCTGTGGTGGGGTGTGGCTGAGGGGTGGGCGTGGCTGAGGGTGAGTGTGGCTGAGGAGGTGGGTGTGGCTGAGGGTGGGCGTGGCTGAGGGTGGGGTGACCAAGAGTGGGCGTGGCTGAGGAGGTGGGTGAGGCTGGATGGGTGTGGCTGATGTGGGTGTGGCTGGATGGGTGTGGCTGAGGAGGTGGGCGTAGCTGTGGTGGGGTGTGGCTGAGGGGTGGGCGTGGCTGAGGGTGAGTGTGGCTGAGGAGGTGGGTGTGGCAGAGGGTGGGCGTGGCCTGGAAGGGTGCCTCTGCCCTGTGGCCCCTCCCCCTCCTCCCTGCTTCCTGGCTGCGGGGAGCTGAGCCGCTGTCCTCTGCAGCCCCAGGAGGTGCTGCCTCACCTCAGGCCCAGAGCACTGGAGTCGACCTTCGATGGACTGAGGCCTCTGAAACCTGAGCCCCCAATAAACTTTTGCTCCTCAGAGTTGCTCTTGTGGGGTCTTCTGTCACAGCGACACCAAAGCTGACTGACAGCCTCCCAGCCCCATTTCTGCAGAACACTGCTCCTGGCTCTGTGACGGCTGTAAGGAGGGCACGTTTATCAGACCCCCAGGCACAGAGGAGGAAGTGAGACTCAACTGCCCAGACAGAGGGCGGGCAGCGTCAGGCCTTGGTTGGGGTCACCTTTCCCCACCCCACAGGGTCAGCCTGGTCATTCCCAAGCTCATGGTGTGCTTCCAGGGACCGTGTCAGCCGCGCTCCGGTCCCAAGGCATGGCTGCTGAGCAGAGAAGTCTGAGGCCCCTGGCGTCACCAGCTGACTGACAGCCCAAGGATCAGTTCATGCTTCCGTCCCTTTGGGAGAGGGCCTGGCTCTGAGCAGGACCCTTGGTGTATGGCAGGGGTCTTGTGCACACTCCACACCTGCCCAAGGTGTGGGACTCCAAGTGTGGTCACCACACAGGGGCCCCAGTGGGGAGGCAGGGACACTGGCCAAGAGGTGTCACCCCCCGCCCTGCATGCAGCGAGCTCCTTTATTCCTGCAGAGAGAAGGGTTTTCAGGCTGGGGCCCAGCTCTGTCCACCCCACCAGGAAGGAAGTGAGGTCCAGGGTGTGCTTCCAGAGGCTGGGGACCATCCAGGTGACTTCAAGTGTGAGGGTCTCAGAGCCACAACTGGTGGAGGAACAGGGCAGAGCATGTATTACCCAACACTTCTCCCCTGGCCGGGCCTGGCACCCCAAAGTGAAGCCAGGGAGACCCTGGCCTTGAGCACACATCAGATGCCAAAAGCTCAGGAATCAAGATGAATCACAGTGCAAGCGTTTTTGTTTTTTAATCAAAAATTTTAAGACCTTATGCCAAAAAATACCCCAATTTTAAAATAAGGATAGGATCTGCCTCCCTGGCTGGCCACTTTGTAATCCTGGCCCTGGGTCCAATAAAACTTTATTGGTACCAGTAGTCACAGACAGCAGTTTCATAGTTTAATTTTTTTACGATTATACTAAAATCGATGTGTCTCCATAACCAGCATTGTTGGCGCTCTGTGAAACTCTGACCTGGTCTTATCCTGGCCGCACACCTCAGTGAACCCAGCCGGCCTGAAACCTACACAATGGGGAGCACCTGAGGCCGCAGGACTCCAGATGCTGGGGTCCTACTGCCCAGGGCGGCTCTGCTGGCTCTCTGCTCACTGGGTGAGACTGTATATTTGCAGAGAACATTCTGGAGTCTCTTGCTGCTGACAGGGCAGAGCCCCAGCCAGGGGTATTTGCATCAAAGCCTTTTCAACTTTAATGGTGTATGACGTTTTTGAGACAAAATATGGTTTGGCTAATCATATTTTAATAGCTCTACCTTTATAAGCGACCGTCTTGGAGCACACACAGTAATATTTTAATTTCTTAGCTCTGATGAGCATCATTCCAACCAGGTATTCAGTTTCTCCACTTATAAATTTCACTCCCAGATGCGGGATGCCAGGGAACTCTACAGAACCACCATACAAATATAATATTTAATATTGGATGTCAGTTTGTGTGTTCCACTCAATTTCCTGGAAAGAGCTTGAAATCCTCTCGTTTGGGCAGAATATTCAATCCGTCCTGTCCTCCAGGCCCAGCCTGGACTGCCATACAATACCCTGTAACTAAGCTCTCGCTGCTGAAATGCAAATTTGGAGCAGATGTAGGAAAAGTGTGTCATTTATTTCCAAGTGCAACAGTCATCAGGCAGAGCAACCTGGAGGCATAATTAGCAGGAGGCCGAGGGCGTGAGCCTGCCCCCAACCCTGGAGAGTGCTGGGCAGACACCTGCTGCAGGAAGGGGTGCAGGCCAGGCGGGGGCTTAGCACGCCCAACCAGCTCAGGCCACACGGGACCCAGGGGTCTGCAGCAAGGCTGGTACTTGACTTGGAATTTTTAAATTGTCATTTGGGGACGCTGCAGCAGGAAGGTGGACAGCGGTAACCCCACCTTCCATTTTAAACCCAGAGCTGGGTCTCCAGGTGCCTGTCCTCACCCTCCCCAGCTGGAACCCAGCTGTCTTGACTTTGTGGGGTCCCTCTGTCTTGACTCGGTGGGGTCACTAGGTACTTGACACTCCTAGGAGTTCCTGGTCAGGTAAGGCTGGGGGACATGCTGCGGTTGACTGGGGAAGAGGCCCTGGGCACAGAGGCCAGGCAAAAACCACACTAACCTCCAGCGCCTCTGGGCACCAGGACCAGCCTGGACGGTGGGCCAGGGCAGGAGGTCCTGGGTGGGAAGGCGTCCTTCCTCTGTGGTCTCTGGGTCTCCCATCCCAGGGAGGAATGACAGATTCCTGGGAGACCTTCCAGTGGTATAAACAGGGCCAAGGAAACACCAAAGCAGGCTCTCCATCTCCCGGCCAGAGGGGAGGCACCTGGCACCCAGAGCTCAGCGGTCCTCTCCAGGCATCACGGAGGCGGGGTTACCTGGGAGAGGCCCCCCTGGGGCGGCCCAGCCAGGAAACGTGGCCTGGAGCTGCTGGCCCTGGTCCCTCTCTCTCCTGGACTTTGCCCTATGCTCAGGCCCTTCCCGAGCCTCAGTTTCCCTCCTGCAAGGAGGACACACATGGAGCTCAGCGCCTCTTCTAGCTCCGGAGACTCCCCTGTCCCTCTGCCCCTCACCGTTTTCTTGCTAGGAGAGAAAGGAGCCGAGTCCTGGGTGTGCTGCGTCCCACTCAGACTTCAGGGACCGGCTGTGGTGCCAGTGGGCTCGTGGGGGTGGCTCTGCAGTCCTCCCCTTCACCTTGCCCTGGCGGAGTCCAGGGGGCTCTCTCCCCGCAGGGCCTGGTCTCCTCCCTCTGTCCCATCCTCTTCTTCCCTTCTTCCCCCATAGGGGCAGCTCGGCCACCCCAGGCCACACAGTGTGAAGCGGGCCACCCCCCCCACCCCCCCACCCGTCTGCCTGGCTGGGGGTCGGAGGCTCATTGGATTGTAAAAGAAGATCCCGCCCGCCGCACGGGACCCTGGTCAGCAGGAGCCAAGGGAGGGAGCGGGCAGGGCGGAGAGGGGCCACAGGACAGGGAGAGGGCCCGCACGGCTGCAGGCGGGTCCTGGGTGGCCATCCTGCGTCCACAGGCCCCTCATGTCCTTCCCGTGAAGAGAGGTCTCCAGAGGGAGCCGAGCGCAGCGCGAGGTGCGTTAGGACCCACGCAGGGTCACACTTCCAGCTGCTGACCCCCGTCCACGGTGGACACGTGTCCTGAGGCGCTCGTCTGACCCTGCAGAGTTGGGGACATCAGGAGTGACCTGGGGAGGCCTGGGCTCACGGCAACGTGCCGTGCTGGTTCCTCTGTGATTCGCGGAAGGTGGGAATGGCAGGGGAGTCGGGAGGGGAGGGGTGAGGGGACACGTGGGGACTCCCCTTTCTGCTCAACTTCTGGTTGCCTAAAACTACTCCTTAAACAGCTGGTGGTCTTAGTTAAGGAACTCTGTTCCCAGAAGGGGGCTGACGGCACCAGCCGGGTCCCCGGAGCTTCCACGGTGTTGACCCCCGGCCCCGGCAGGGCCCGTCCTGTAGGTGAGGCACCAGCGGAGCAGCCTGGGTCTCTGGGGACACCCCGGGAAGGAGCCCAGAAGGCCCGGAACATGGGCATCAGCGAGGAGGCAGGGGTCTCGAGGCAGGACTGAGGAGGGGGGAGCCCAGAGCGCGGCCAGTCCGCTCCAGGAAAGGAGATCGTAGAGTCCAGCATTTAGAGGTTTCTGTGGTAAAATACACAGAACATAAAGTCTGCCATCGTCACCATCTCAAATGCACCCCGGGTGGCTCACCTGTCACCCACAGGCTGTGAGGCCACCAACTTCTCCATCACCCCAGCAGAAACCCCAGCTCTGTGGGTCCCTGCCCTCCCCCCGCAGGACCCCTGGGTGTGAACAGGCCCCCCTCCCGGTGCCCACTGCCCACACTCAGCCTCACTCTCTCCAGGTCCAAGTCATGTGCTTCAGGCCTCACGCCTTCCTGGGGCTGAAAGACAGCCTGTGCGTGGAGAGGCCATGTCCTGTTCCCCGTCACCAGTGGACGGACACGGGCACTGTGGGTGTGTGGTTGTTTCCCCCGGAGGGTGCTGTGGGTAGAGCTGCCGTGAGTGCAGGCGACAGGCATTTTGAGTTTTCTTGGGTAGATTCCTCGGAGCGGAATTGCTGGGTCAGGCAGAAGTTCTGGGTTTCAAGCTGGTAGCATTTAAAACTGTTCCTAAACCGGGAAGTGATTTAGTGTGCAAATATTCAAGCGCCTTCCGCTGGGGTGATGTCAGCACAGAGGAGCCGAGGCCGGCAGCAGGCTCAGCGTTTTGCAGTTAGAAGTTCATCTCATGTTCAAGACCACGGGGCACCTGACACCACTGCGTCTGTGTCACAGATGGGAAAACTGTCCACAGCTCATGTTGGAGGAGCAAGCCAGGCCACTCTGACGCCCAAACCAGAGCTTCTACCCACTAGGCAGGAATTGGAAACAGCGCCACGGATTGCAGGAGAATCACCATGACAGCAGGTCTTGGAGCTTGGTGTGTACCAAGGCACCGATCCCACAGCCAGGGAGGGCTGGTCCTGTGGGCCCTCCAACACATGCTGCTCAATAAAGTGCATGCAGATGGCCAGGTGCGGGGGCAGCCCGCTCCCAGCTGCACGGGAGGCTGAGGCAGGAGGATCACAAGTTCAAAGCCAGCCTCAGCAACTTAGCAAAGCCTTCAGCAACTCAGTGAGACCCTGTCTCAAAATAAAAAATAAAGGGCTGGGGGTGTGGCTCAGGGGTTAAACATCCCTGGGTTCCATCCTGGTACCAAAACTCTAAAAATGCATTTAGAACGTAAGACACAGGGCAGATGGTGCAGGGGGATGTCACCACCAGGCTGGTCTCCTGCCCTCTGGGAACAGAAGGGCCCTGGGAGCTGATTCTTCTACGCTCATACCCAAACCTTAGCCCTCCTCAAGGACACGTCATGTCCCACCTGGAGCTGGGAGTCTCTGGAGACGGGCCCAGCCTCTGGGTACCGGTGTGTCCTGCTGCCCCTGAAGCAGGAGTCTGTCAATCAGCAGAACAGGACAGACTGGCATCTGGGACTTTCCTGTTCTCGTCTCTTTTCCCGACGTGGGCTCTGGTTCTCAGATGACAAAGTTCAGCGATCCCCTGAGAGACCCGTCACAGAAGATGCTTTGGAAAGCTCCTGAGAGTGGACAGGATCCTGCTTCCCTGGCCACCTCGGCCTCACCCACTACAGCACCCTCTGGGCTCCCTGCCCTGGGGGTGCCAAGAAGACCCCCACTAGAGGGTAGCCAGCCACGTCCAAAGACCTGGCCAGCGCCACAGGGTGGGCGCACCTGCAGGACGCGCCTTCCTCTCCTGGGTTGGTGTAACCGAGCACAGCGATCCCCGCTGCCCCACAGGACGTCATGGGGGGACTTTGGTTCTGTGTGGTGTCAACACTGAAAACTCAACACTGCTTTGTCGTTCAGTTGATCCTTCCCCAGAAACACCCCAGCGCGTCACAGTCACTCCCAGCCACGGGGCTGCGCGTGTCCCCGCAGGTACGGTTTTCTGTTTGGTTGTCAGCAGCGCTTTTCACTTAAAAATCAGCACCACGTGTCTGACCTCACGGGGGACGCCCAGCTGGCCCGCAGACTGGCCGCTGTAGGGATTGCTTCACGTGGACCACCGGCTTCCTTGGGGGGTCCCCAGTTTACACTTTGCAGAGCCTGGAGTCGCATCCCCCTGTCGTTGGGAAAAAACTATTTTCTTATTTGGAAAATGGAAAAGACCTGCCCTTCTATGGGCAAACTCTCTGGCTCTGTGTGTATGGTGCCACATGAAAGCGGCCTCTCTCCACTTGAGGCTGCCTGATTACAAAGACAAGATCTTTAATTAAAATCGGTTTGGTTGTGTGTATTTCTTTCAAAGAAAACCATGGCCATAGCATTTGTGATTCATTACCTTCTTAGCAGGGAAGTTACCCTGTTTGCCTCGTTATTTGCCCTCTGGGGTCAAGATGCTGACCTTGAGCCACGGAGAGTCTGGGCCAACAGGGAGCCTCCGACTTCTCCCTGCGATTGGCTTCTGAGCCATGGCTGACCTGAGCCGTGGGCGGGTCCGAGGATCCGGGAGGAGCGTGAAGTCCAGGTCTGGGTGGAGTGTGGGAGGGCAGGTCTGGGGCACCCCTGGGTGGGCCGGGGTGGGAGCATGGGGTGGAAGGCTGGGAAGGCCAGAGCTGATTCTCTCATCATCCCCACTGTGGGCCCAGGGTGGATCTGAGATCACGTGGCTCTCGGGAACCGTTTCCAGCCAAGGAACCAGATTGCCTAGATCTGAGGCCGTCTAACATGTTAGCAAAATTAGTGCTTAGCAGTATTTTCGAGAATTTTGTGGTTGGGCGGTTTGTGTTTTTTCCTCTGCCAAAAAAAAAAAAAAAAAAAAAAAAAAGCTTGTAACTTCTGTGCTTCTCTGTCTGCTGCAAAGAGAAGCCGGATCCTCGGCACTGCACGTCCACAGAGTCCTCACGGCCCATCCCAGAGCTCCTCGGGCTTGGCCCCTCCCCGCCCCTTCTCTCCCATGGTGCTTCTAGGCTCCCCTCCTGTCCACCTGGGCTGGGCTAGCTGTGTCCTCAACAAGTCCTGAGGTCAGGAACCGGCATCCAGTGAGCACCCACTCTGTGCCAGGTCCTTGTCTGCATGCTTGACGCCTCCGTGCCGCCTGGGGCCAGGTGGCTGGGACTGAAGACCAGCACCACTGAAGTGTGTGACCTTAGGCAGTCCCTTAACCTCTCTGAGCCTCAGAAACGCACCGGGGGAAATGCCAGGACCAACTTCATGTTAAGAAAACGCTTTCAGGAGCAGCTGGCCCTAGATGAGCACCTTCCCGGAAGTGCTTCCATCACGAAGCCGTGCGGCCCGTGGGCAGCAGTGCAGGGTCCCGCCAGCCCAGGTGCCTGGGCTCCCATCACCAGCCTGCGGAGCCGCCCAGCAGCAGCCACCACTGAAGCCCACTGCCCAAGCCTTCGTGTGCAAGGGCTCCTCATGTGCATTCCCCTTGGGTTACTGTGTGCAGCCACGTGGGAGCACCGAGCACCGAGCACCGAGCCCCCCAGAGGCAAAACATGTGATGTGAAAGGGGGAAAACAGGAAGTGGCGGTTTTTACTGTTTCTTCTTATCACCTGAATCAGAGCAGGCCTCCCTTCTCGCTTGTTCCTGGGCTGTGCTTGGGGAGTGGGCAAAGGGGAGGGGGCGCTGTGTGTGACCAGCCAACGGGCTTGGCCAAATCAGCCATGGTGGAATACTATGCTGCTGTCACAAAGACCCAGAGGCTGCTGGTGCACTGGCAGAGAGGAGCCCGGAGACCCATGGCTGATGGCAAAGTCAAACTGCAAAAGAGCTTATGTCGCACGCTCATGTTGCTTCCAGAGACGTATTAGCACATGTATTCTACAGTATGTGTTTGCACCTTATGTAACAAACATAAAGAAACTCTGAAAGATGGGCTGGGGATGTGGCTCAAGTGGTAGCGCGCTCGCCTGGCACGCGTGCGGCCCGGGTTCGATCCTCAGCACCACATACAAACAAAGATGTTGTGTCCGCTGAAAACTAAAAAATAAATATTAAAAAATTAAAAAAAAAAAAAAAAGAAACTCTGAAAGAATGAAAGCAGTTATCTAGAAGGGGAAGGAGCAGGAGGATAGAGCAGATGGGACTCAGAGGCGGGAGTGTGTGTGCAGACCCGGGTCCCAGTCCCTGGACGTCTCAGTATGCAAAACCTGAAAAAGTCAGGGATCCAGGCTTCTGATCCCACGCAGCGTGGACCAGGCACACTCAACCCCTGTCCACGTGAACTGGGAGAACAGGGAGACACACCCCTCAAAACAGCTTCAAAGTACCGTGAGCCTAGCTTCGTGGTTAAAAAAAGGAGACCAGCGAAGTCCCCAGCCACCACTGCAGGAGGTAAAGCCCACCCTCAGTAGTCCCAGAACCAGCTAGCAAAGACGCAGACCAGGACCTGAACAGCACCTCCACCCGACTCCCCGGGACACTCCTGTAGGACACTGTTCTCGCATCCACGTGAAACTCGCCCAGACAGGCCTGCTGGGACAATCTGCCACTCACGGCCGAGCGGGCCAGGCAGGGTACATCCTCTGTCACGAAGGAGTTCAGTTAGAAATCAGCAGCCTGGCATCTGGGGTAGAACAGGAATCTGGACAGTAAGGCCACTAGGCGGCCACAGCCGAAGGCATGGAGAGGAGGGTGACAGGAGGACCACGGGCCATAATGGGAGAAAAAAATGGGAAATAAGGAACAGGTGTCTTTTATTTGTTCCTTTTAGTTGTACAGGACGGTAGAGTGTAGTTGGGCATATGTTACATACCTGGAGTGTAACTTCCCGTTCTGTGGGAACATGGGTCCCGGGGATTGAACTCGGGGGCCCTCGGCCACTGAGCCACCCCCAGGCCTATTGTGTATTTTATTTAGAGACAGGGCCTCACTGAGTTGCTCAGCACCTGGTTTCTGCTGAGGTTGGCTTTGAACTTGTGATCCTCCTGCCTCAGCCCCCTGAGCTGCTGGGATGACAGGTGTGGGCCACTACCCCTGGCTAGCTGCCCATCCTTGTGGTTGTCCATGATGTGGAATCCACTGGTCGTGTATTCATAAGTGAACGCAGGAAGGTTGTGTCCAGTTCATTCTACTGTCTTTCCCATTCCCATCTCCCTCCCTTCCCCACATCGCCCCTGTCTAATCCAGTGAGCCTCCCCCTCTGCCCTTCCCCCTGCCTATTGTGAGTCAGCATCCAAATATTGGAGAGAACATTCTGCCTTTGTTTTCTGGGGATTGGCTTACTCACTTAACGTGATACTCTCCAGTTCCATCCATTTACTGGCAAATGCCATAGTTTCATTTCTCTTTATGGCTGAGTAATATTCCATTGTGTATATGCCACATTTTCTTTATCCATTCATCTGTTGAAGGGCATCTAGGTTGGTTCTATGGCTTGGCTATTGTGATTTGAACTGGTATAAACATTGGTGTGGGCATGTATGCTGATGTTAAATCCTTTGGATCTATACTCAGGAGTGGGATACTGGGTCATATAGTGTGCTGAGAGCCATTGCCAAGTAGGAATGACGCATCAAAATTTCCTTGCCAGGGTACCCCATGTTGCTTAGAGGAAGGACTCGTGGAAATGGACATTTGAAGTGACATTGCATGTATGTTTGAGAAAGGTGACCCTGCTCAAGGACCAGGGCGGATCCGGGTTTAAGGAGGATCCTACTGGATTGGGGCGGATCAGGTTTTAGGGAGTATCCCGCTCCTTGGGTTTAGGGCGTTCCCTGTTTAGAACAATCTGGGTTTAGGGCGGTTCCAGGTTTAAGGTTATTCCTGCTGGGAACAGGGCGTATCCTGCTGCCTGAGTTACCGTTGAGTTCTCGTGGAATTCAGAAAGTATTTGGGATTCAAAGCCAGGTGGAATACGTGAATTTTGCGGGCAGAACCTGAATTTCCCCAGAACGTGTTTGTAGAGGGCTGGTGTGAGTTCGGGAATAAAGAATTGCTGTTTGAATCTACAAAGCTGGGAGTGGCTCGTGATCTTGTGCCCAGCCAGACTGCGGCAATAGTGATCACATGACAAATTTTCTGGGGAATCTCCAGAGTGGTTGCACCAATTTGCAGTCCTACCAGCAATGTGTGAGTGTGCCTTTCCCCACATCGTCGCCAACACTTATTGTTGCTTGTATTCTGATAATCGCCATGCTGACTGGAGTGAGATGAAATCTCAGTGTAGTTTCTTTTTTTATTTGCTCTATTTAGTTCAGTGTAGTTTTAATTTGCTTTTCTCTAATTGTCACTAATATTTAATATTTTTTCAAGTATATGTTGACTGATTGTATTTTTTCTTCTGTTCAGTTTCAAGGAACATTTTAAAAACCCTTTAAAACGGCTCTCAAGTTTATGTCAACCTTTTTATTTTGCACCAGAAATTGAACCCACGGGAGCTCAACCCCTGACCACATCCCCAGGCCTTTTTGTTTTGTATTTTGAAACAGGGTCTCGCTCTGCAGGGCTGAGTTGCTGAGGCTGGTCTTGAACTTGAGACCAAGTCCTGCCTCAGCCTCCCAAGTTGCAGGGATGACAGGTTGCTGCCACGGTGCCCAACTCAGGCTCTTCCTAATGATAAAAAAGGTGTTCCAACCCCGTTCCAGGTCCTGGGGACCTGCCCTGTGCCGCAGTCTGGCTGGGCACACATCACGAGCCACTCAAGCAGGAACAAACTTTATTTCCAAACTCCACCAGCACACTCCCCGGGAACTCTCCCCAATGCCACCCACGCGGCTCCTCCAGCCACCACCACACACCCGCCAGAACTCCCCCACCGGAACTTCACCAACCAACGCGAACTCTTCAGGAATCCCCGCGAGAGCTCAAGCAGAACTCAACGGGTACTCCGCGAGAACTCAAAAGTCATCATCGTCATGGCTCGCTGGCGTCCCCTCTCAACCACTGCTTCTGGCAAAGATGCCACGCATCATCCGGACTCGGCTGTGGCCCTCAACAGACCTGTTTGTCCCCTCTTGGCTTCACAGGCAGAAGGGACTGTGCGCATCACAGTGGAAGACTCCGCAGCTCCGTCCTCCTGCTTGGGGTCACTCGGACACGGGGGACATTTCTGTTAGTTTGAACGGGGGCAGAGGAGGATCAAGGTCGGGCTCTCCTGTTTCTAGCAACAAAAACATTGCCGTGTCCTTGGAGAACAGCCTCTCTGCCCAGGCACAGAGGCCGGTGACCCCGCCTTGGTGGCAAAGGTGGCAGGAGGTCCCTGGGGCTGCTCCTCCTCCTGGGCCTCCTCCCTAGCTCAGCTGTAAGCCTGGCCTCCCTGGGCAGCAGCCCCAGTGAGCCTCAGCCCAGCCAGCCTCACCCGGGAGGCAGGAGGGAATGTGGCCTCCAGTCTGAGAACCGTTTTGTAAATGAAAAAGCAACAGCACTTCTATCCAAAGAGGGTAGCGGTCACCACAGGCGGGTGAAGGCACTGAACCCCGGAGCCCACTGTCCCTGGGTTACTGGCACAGCGAGGCTACTCTGCAGAAAGCAGATCTCCCCGCAGGCACGGGGCCTCGCCAGCAGCTGGCTGGGCTCCTGCCTCCCGGACGTCCTCCCTCTCTGAGATGGCATACGCTTGGCCTTGTGCAGGATGAAGATACGTTTAAACTAGATATCTGTTCCCGGGTCTGTCTTCCAAAGCCTGCGGGGACACGCCACGCAGTTTCCTTCCCTCCTCTGCTGTCTCCAAACTCCCGCTCCCCGAGGCCACCAGGATGGCCAGTCTCTTGCGTCCCACCATGAATCCACCATCCCCGTGTGGACCTTCCCGAGCGCTCTCTGTCCCTCTGCTCACAGAACAGCCGAGCGCTTCTCCCTGCACGAACCCACCCACGGGCCTCTGGCAGGAGCGGAGCCCGGCGCCGGGAAGGAGCACCCCAAGAGTTCCAGGAGCGCCTCGGAGCCCCAGAGCCGCTCTCCCAGGGGCCTCGGGGTCCCCCCGCCCCGTAGGCAGCCCTGAAAGGCCCCCTTTGTGGCAGGGGAGGGGTCCAGCCACACAATGCCCTCTTGTCGGAGGCCTCCCGGAGCCGCCGGCCCAGCCATGCAGGAGGAAGGGAGCAATTTTGCAGCGGTTTCCGTGGCGCGGAGGATCTGGTGGAGACTCACGTTTCCCTGGCCTGGGCTGCAGCCTGGGCTGCTTCCTCAGGAAGACTGGCCTCGGGGAGTCATTGTGCAGGGCAGAGAGCCTGCATGTCATCTCCCTGGGACGCGCCGCCCCAGGAGGGGAACCCTGGGAAGCTGGACGGGGCTGTGGTCACCTCGCTGGCTGGCCAGAGGAAGAGGATGGCCAGGAGGAATCTCCAGCCCGCCATGCCGCAGTCCAGTTCTTCCTGTTATTCTAGAACTAAGTGCTTCACACATTTGGGAAGGTTATTAAGTGCCGGTCTGCTGGGTGCCCTGTGGTCAGAGCTAATCTCTTCCAGTTTGCAGGGCGTCTAGTGACGGCCCCTCAAGACCAGCTGTCGGAGCCGCTTCAAGTGTGCAGACGCCACTCGCAGGAGCCTCAGCCCAGCGCTCCTCGGAAAGGCCCGAATCCGGGCACTGGAGACACACGCGCCCATCTCTAGAAGGCCCCAGGCCTCCTCTGATGGTGACCAAACCTGGAAGGCGAAGTCACCGGGCATCAGGGGGGAAGGCAGCTCCGTTCACTCTAGGGGGACGAACCTGGGATTCCTGTCGTCTCAGGGCCACCCCAAAGGGAAACCTACAACTGATCCTTCATTCTGAAAAACTGGCATTTGAAAAATTCTTTTCACGATTCTCCAAACGATTCGACAGAAACAAATTCTCACGACTTTCCAGAAAAAGGAGATGGAGGGGTGTGTCCTACTCTGGACGCGGAGACGCAGCGCCAAGGGTAGAATGAGGTGTCCAGTTGTCACAGGGGATTTGGGGCCAGGGTCCAGCCTCCTGGCTGTGCGTCCTGACCCAGCTGTCAGCCGATTCCTGCACAGGTGCATGCAGGACACCCCGGATGTGCCCCGGGCCCCGGGGAGGGTGAGGGTTTGCCCAGCCAGCTGGGCTGCGGCAGGGGAGCAGGGCAGAGGGTCTGTTCCTACCCTGGCTCCTTCACCCACCAGCCGCATGAGCCTGGGCATGACACTAACCTCGGGGCCTCGGTTTCCTCATCTGCAAAGCAGCCCGCTGGGTGGCCAGGGGTCACCACTGGAGGGTGGCTCAGTGCAGGTTGCTGTCCTCTCTGCACGTGTGCGATGGCCCCACCTGCTGCGGGCAGAGGCCAGCTCTAGGTCACACGTCTTAGACACGTCTTCACACAGACATGCCAGGGGCAGAAAGGCCACCCGGTCACCTACACAGCCCAGATGAGCCTGTTGATGATGACCCTGGTGTGCAGCCAGTCCCGCCACAGAAATCTAAGTGGACAGGCCTGGCGGCAGACACACGCCCAGTCCCCAGAGGCTGGCCTGCAGGGAAGAGGGACATAACAGGCAGAGTCCATCTGCCAGACCCTGCCCTGGTCAGGCCTATGGTCCATGTGGCCAGAACTCAGGGCCCTGATCTTCAGTTGAACCCTGGTCCAAGTGTCACTGCAGAAGTAGGTCCTGTTAAGCCCTGCCACCAGCTGACCAAGGGACACCGAGGACCTTCATGGTGTGGGTGGGCCTTGTCCCATCAGGCGAAGGCCTAAGAGCAAAACCGAGGCTCCCTAGGGAAGGAAAGCCCTCCAGTGGGCAGCACCAGCTCCCGCCTGCGTTTCCCCAGCTGCCCTCCCTTTCCAGCCTCAGGGCGGCATGGGCCAGTCTCCCGGTCGGCTCTGTCTCTGTCTTTGTATCTCTCTCTCTGTCTCTGTCTGTCTCTCTGCCTTCTGAGAATGCAACGAGAGGTCCCTTCACTAGGACGTGAGTGGGCCACACCGGCTGAGGCTGGTCCTGAGGCTGCTGTCCCTCCCAGCCGAGTGCCCGCCTCCGAGCCTCTGTCATTCCTTCTGGCAGCGAGACGTGGGCTGCTGGGCCAGAGGTGGGCGCCTCGCTGGCCTGCGGCAGCCTCGTCTGTCCTCCCAGTCCCTGTCTGACCGGGCCTCCCGTCTTTGTCCGTTTCCCGACAGAGGGCAGGAGGGGTCGGGGCTGGCGGTCAGGCGGAGGCAGAGCCCAGCAGGCCAGGCTCTGCGAGGAGCAGGAGCCCCTGGTGTCCACCCGGTCCCTGCTCCCCCAGGGCAGGGGGCTCTCTCCAGCATCACCGCAGGGGCCAGGTGGAGCCCCTGGTGCGGAGGCAGGTCTCCGAGAGCTGGGTAAGCTGGTGCTGACCAAGCAAGTGCTGACCACAGTACTCCCGGGCCTGGCGCAGGTCCTGGGACGCTGCTGCGTCTCAGGGACGGGGTGCTCTTGGCCTCCTGCAGAAGGGCGGGAGGTCTGGCTGGAGCTCCCGAGACCTGACACAGACCGGGTCTTCCTAGGCTGATGTGGCTTGTCCTCCTGGTCCATGGCATGGAGGCTGGGTCTCAGAGGACGGCACGGGAGGCGGGGCCTAGGAGAAGCTGGTTAGGTGACTGGGCGTGCCCTGGGAAGGACTCTCAGAAGGTCAAGACTGGCCCCTCCCACCCTCAGGCTCCTGGCCTCACTGCATGAGTCCCCTCACACACCCTCAGCTGGATGCCATCCACCATGTTGTGACATCCCAAGGTCCCTCACCAAAGGCCAAACATGAGGGGCCACCCAATCTTGAACCTTCACACTCTAAAACTGTGAGCTGAGCTGAGCTTGATAAACCTTTATCATTATATCTTCACACCCAGCCTCTGGTATTCGGCAATAGCCACAGAAAAGGGACTGGGAAGATCTATGGGGTGGAACTGCATCCGGGAGGACAGAGTCACCTGCCTGCCCTGGGCTCCCAGAGGCCTGGGGAGACGAAGCCACCCAGGATCGGCTCACTCCAGGAGCCAGGCAGTAGGAAGCTCCATGGCAGCCCAGGGGCGTTTCTCAAAGGGCAATCCCCAAGCACAGATGCGCTGAGGTGCACGGATCCATGAAGACTCTTTTTCTGTTTGTCTTACCACATTGTTTGTTGTAAGAATAAAATAACTGAAACAAGAGGAACCTGATGTATCCTGGATTTTTTTGTCTTTATGGGCATATAAAATGTATGAATGAGATCATTGTATCGCGGTGACGCTTGTCCTCCTGGTCCACGGCATGGAACTGAACGTTACCCACAGGCTTCTGACCCACAGGCTTTCACCTAACAGACGCAGGTCTGTATGGGCATATGGAAAGTCAGGTCTGTGAACCTGCATCAGTTTCCAGGAGCTGCTGTAACAAACTGTCACTAACTGGGTGGCTTAGAGAAGCAGAAATCCACTTCCCCTGGGTTCCAAAGGCCAGGGCTGACGGGCAGCAGGGCTGGGTCCTCTGAGGCTGGGAGGGAGCCTCCGCCCTGCCTCCTGCTCCCGGGACGGCTGGTGCGCCCTCCAGGCTCTGCGTGTCACCACCTGGCCGTCTGTGTGCGTCTGTCCCTGTTGTTTGGAAAAACTCATTATTTTTTAGATTTTTTTTTTTGCCCATCTTTGTCTAAACTGGATAAAAAAGCAGGACGACAACCAATCTGCTCTTCCCAGGACGCAGGGCCACCTGTCTCTGCCGTGCACCTGGGTTTGAGTTAGTGACCATTGGTCGGTGGCTGTCACACTGAGGCAACTGGCACTTCTCCTACTTGTGCCCCTCCCTCCTCCTGGGACTGCACCTCAGGCAGGAGGGTGGCAGCCCATGTCCCACCAGCCCACCTCTCCGCTGCCTGTTCTGGACGGTGTAAGGAACTGGCCCAGGGCCCCGCTGTGGGCTGGGACTTGGCTCCAGAGCCCAGCCCCTGCGCTGCAGCCCCGTCC
Source organism: Urocitellus parryii (assembly GCF_045843805.1). Taxonomy (NCBI): domain Eukaryota; kingdom Metazoa; phylum Chordata; class Mammalia; order Rodentia; family Sciuridae; genus Urocitellus; species Urocitellus parryii. The sequence goes on from NC_135545.1 coordinate 56,446,283, forward strand.
TGGCTCCGTGTCCTGCTTCCACCTGGTGGTGCTGCTCTGGGCATCTTGTGCTGGACACAGGACTCCCGAGTTTCCTCTGCGCACACGCAGCTCCCTCACCGCCCTGAGGGCCCCTATGGTCTAGGCTCAGATCCCAGACACCCCGGGGGTGCAGCCCGGGCGCCCCGTCGTGAGGCACTCACACCACACACTTCTCCCCGCGGTCCTGCAGCTGGGCAGCCTCCTGCATCGACACTCGCACGCCTCGGTGGGCTCAGGGGGCCGTCTTCCCTGTGGCCGCTCCACTGAGCATCTCCAGCCCAGGGTCCCAGGCTGGGTCCGTCCACCCAGAGAAATCTGAGGAAGAAGGAAAGGGTTGTTCTCCGTTAAACACGCAATTTCAGGATCCTCTGTTCCACATTGAGAGATGCCTAAAACAATCTCCAACATTCACCCAAAGACCGTCCTGGGGTGTCCAGAGCCTTGGGGAGGACGGCGCCTCCACAGGGGAAGGAGAGCTGGCTGGGGGCACACCGCGCGGTGGGGCACCACGTGGCACCAGGCATGAACTATGGCTCCGTGCCACCCTCTGGAGGGCACTTGACCACAGCTCGGGGTGAAGGGAGCAGGCACAGAGCAGTGCCCTGCAGCTGCGCCCACTCAGTGTTGGACGACAGGACCTGGACGGGACCTGGGGTGGTGGGGCGAGGCACCTGGGCCCGGGCGGGCTCAGGAGAGTGCTGGCTTTGAGAACGCCACAAGCTCATCTGTGGACATCTCTGTGTATTTGTCAAATTTCAATAAAAAGTTTACTTTAAAAATGATGCAAATCAGATTTTGTTCTGTTTTCTGAGCCTGGATATCAGCCCAGCCCGAGCGAGGCCCTGGGTTCCATCCTCAGCACCACATAAAAATTAATAAAATAAAGGTGCTGTGTCCAAGTACAACTAAGAGTAAATATTAAATAGAAAGACACAGACCTCAAGGATGGGCGTCCACCGGAACTGTGGGTCCAGTCCCAGGGGGCTCTGCCAGGCTGTGCCAACTGGACAGCCGCTGGCCTGCGCAGGGGGAGAGGACACAAACTGCGCTGCTCCCTTCCTTCCGGCCGGGAATGCCTAGGATTCCTTCCCATTCTTCTGGGTGGTTCCTTCTGGATTCACCCTCGTGACCAATGACCCCTGGGGCTTCCTGTCTCTCCCTCGGCACCATCTGTCCCCGAGCCCCAGAAAGGGCTGCTCTTGTGGATCATGGAAAAAATAAAACATTCAAAAGCCAAGAAAATAGTGTCCCCACCTCCAGTGCCGGTCCCTCCCGCTCCCCACCGCCCTGGGCCCTCAGCAGCACGTCCCCTGAGCCTTGTGCTGGTGGCCGCTGCTCAACCAGGCCCTCTGCACCCAAGACCCTCCCTGAATTGGGTCACCTCCTCACAGATCCTGTTTGGAAAAGTAGCCTCATGAGGGACGGACGCCTGGACGCACAAGCCCCAGTGCAGGAAAGAGCCCCCCTCCTCAGGAAACCCCCCAGCCCCTCCGGGGTTCCCCAGGTGCCCTGAGGCCAAACGGTGGCCCCAGCTCAGGGGACAAATCAAACACTGAAGGGGAAGCCGGCCCCGGGCCCTTCTATTTACGACTGTGCCCAAGTCCAGGTCCAGAGTTTGGTGCCAGAGCTGGCCGGGAGTCAGGACCAGGGGCCCCGAAGACCCTCCTCAGAGCTGGGTGCGCTGCCCCTCGCAGTGGGAGCCCAGGGCAGGTGGCCACCTCCCTGGCCCCGTGTCTCATCTGAGGTCTCCCTCATGGCCCTGCTCTGGGGACTGACCGAGGGGGTGGACAGGAGGCTCGGCCCCTGGCACGCAGGGTGAGCCACAGGCTCCGTGCCACCATCACGAGGGCCCCGTGGCCCAATGCCAGCCCCAGCCATCTTGGTCCTCAGCGTTGGCTCCTGGAGGTCAGCTGTGAAGCCCGTGGAAGGCCAGCAGAGCAGGCCAGAGGCCACCTCAGGAGCACAGGCTGTCCCCCTGACCCAGCAGAGCAGGCCCGAGAAGGGAACAGAGGGAGCGCGTGTGGTGGGGGCGGGCGGGCGGGCGGGGACCCAGGTCCAGGGTGGCCTCCCGCCTCCTCCTTGGAGCAGCAGCTCCAGCAAAGTGAGAGTTTGGGGCAGCGGATTCTCCTGCTGTGAGTAACAGGCTGTGTGCACCTAGGAGTCTCCCGCCAGACTCATCTGTCATCTCGGAGGGGACCCTCCAGCCCAGCACAGTCCCCAGAGCAGCCCGGGAGCCCACCATGTGCAGTAGAGCCCAGGAGGTCCAGCTGGGACACTGGGTCCACCTGGCCAGCACTCGGGGACCCTGCAGCCCTCCAGGCACCCAGCTGCCTGCGACTTCCTGTCCCGCTTCACCCTGGGGCTCCGGTCCCACAAGCCGAGCTCTTAACGCCCGCGGTTTTGCAGGGATAAACCTCTCGCTCATATGAAATCACCAACAAAAAATGCATCTTGCAACTTGGCTTCACGCACTCTAAGGTGAGTGGCCGTCTACGTGACGAGCCCTGTGGCATGTCCCCAGCCACTGAGCTGTCAGAGAGCCTGGATCCCAGAGCCACCTCAGAATGAACTCCCCCCCTCAGATCCCTGATCGCCAACTGGCACAGATGTCACTCACGGCTGCAGGGAGCTAACCGATGACGACACCCAGTGGAAGCCGTCCTGTGCCTCGAAGCTGGCGAGTCCACCTCTCTGATCCTCCATTTCCCCGTCTGAAAATGGGGACAATAAAATGCCTGTCTCAAAGGGCTGGGAAGACCAAATGGCTGAGAAGCCCCAGCAGATGCATCAACGTCATGAAGGCAGCAGTGGCTGTGATGGAGAGACACAGCCGTTGGACTGAGAAGGACGGTCACACCATCAGTGTCAGCCTGGCCTTCAGAAAGTTATTACAGAACCTCCAGTTCCCAGAGAGTCAACAGGCCCAAAGATGGGGTGGAACCTGCCTGAGGCCACACAGCACTGCCATTCAGGGCTCCCTCCCAGAGCTGCCAACAACCAACCCTGAAAATGGCCACAGTGTGCAATCTCCCCGTCTTGGGGGTTCAGAAGGAGCCCAGCACCCCAGGCTGCCTGTCTCCAGATGGGTCACTGATGGCAGCACTCCAGGAAGGCAGGGGGTGCTCCCGGGAGAGGGTGCTGGCACCTGGCTGCTGGGGGCAGGTTTAGGAGGGGGCTGGAGGGCGGGTTCTTGCCCCAACACCGCCCACGCCTATCCACCAGAAGCCCCCCTGCGTCTGCAGGCAGGATGTCGGAGGTAGAGATGGGAAGTTTACTGTCCTGCCCATCCCAGAAACCAGGAGAATTGGGCCCTGGCTGGTGGGGTGGCTGGCTCTGGGACACACCTGGCCCACCCAGGGAGCCCCACGAGCCCCACCATTAATCTGCCCTGCTGGAGACCTTAGCAAACATTTGGACTGGGGACTCCCTCCTTTGGTCTTTCCACATATTTGCAGCTGTGGGTCACCGGCCACTTCCGGAGGAGGCAAACGTTGGGGGTTCTTCCACCCCCCGGATCCCCCACACTGCTAGGGTGAGGGGAGGGGCAGGGGGGTGGAGTCCTGTTGGGCACCTTAAGCTGAGCCCGGGGTCCCAGCAGCAGTCTCCCCTCAGCCTGGTGATTCTGGGTGAGGTGGTGCCCACAGAGGAGAGCCTGGGGTCTGGACCAGGGAGGTGAGTTACCCACGCTGGCGGGCACAGCTGGTGGGGGTCTGGCCCCATGCAAGCCTGAGCCGTCCTGCCCTGGACTCCAAGTCTCCCGCAGCCCTGCACAGGTGACGTCACTCACCCACGCATCCATTCATTCCAGCAGCCCCACACGATATTTTTGTTGACATCCTCCTGAGTTTTTTCCCTACGCTGGGGATCAAACCCAGGGCCTCACCCAGGCGGGGCCATAGCCCCAAGCACGTCTCTGTTCTTCTTTTGCCTTCATCCATCTTGGGTGGAACTTCTCCTGACCTGGCGCAGGACTGCGACCTTCACATAATGATTCGATTCTCCTTAGGCTCCCAGAGCCAAGTGTGACTTCCTTCCCTTGTGGATGGGCCACATAGGTGCAGAGAGGTGGGGTAACTGCCCTGAGGCAACTCAGCAGAAGCAGAGCCATCCTCCGAGTCCAATCAGTCTCCACACTGTTGCCAGGCTGCTGTGCCCTCTCCCGACAACCTGGGCAGAGACTTTCCTGCTGCAGACAGGCGAGTGGGCTGGGAGCTCTGGAGGCCAAGCACCGTGCTGTCAGCGCTCCCTCAGCAGCGACGCGGCTCCTCAGCAGCAGCGCGCAGAGGCGGCGCCCGGCAGGGTTGGTGGTGCACCGGGTGCCAGGCTTGCGGCGGGGGCGCAGGCAAAGCCGGAAAGGGCCTGGAAGTGCGGCTGGTCCTGCCGGGGTCGCCTGGAAGACCGAGCCTGTACTTAGTTCTCCGTGGTAAATAACAGCTCTGGTTTCTGCTAAAAGGATTCATTCCCAGAACACAATAATTTTCATCTCCTCCTCGCTACAACCCGTATTTTATGGCTAAATATACGCCATAATGAGCCGCTGGCCTGATAGCGTCGTTAAGGAGATATTTGACCTCGAGTTTAATTGCAGGATGGAGAAAACGGCTGGGGCGCACCGAAGGGCCCGCCAGCGAGTGCAGGACTGGCATCTGGCATCCGCAGCCCAAGAGAAAGTGGTGCCGGCGGAGAAAGGGCTGGGGCGCCCAGGCCTGCAGCGGGTGAGGGCGCAGGCGCCATGCGGGCCCAGTGCGGACTGACCCCGGGATCCCCGGGCGTGACCAGATTAGGATGACCCCTAACCCTGGTGGGGGCCCCTCGACACTCCCTCTTCGCCTAACCTGCTTCCCAAAGCTCCCAGAAGAAAAGCTACCCTGTCCCGAGGAGCCAAGCGCAAGGATAGCTACGAGGTGCCCCTCACCATCTATTACGGCAGGCTAAATGCCGGCGTGAAGTGTCCCCGCACACACCCGCATCTCGCGAGGCGGCCAAGCGAGCCGGGGAGGAAGCCTGGCCGGCACCTGCTCAGGGGTGTCTGGACTTGGACCCGCGCTGGCTTACAAACGCCCCGTGCAGAGCGCAGCAGAGCGCTAGGGGGGCGGGGGCTCCCGAAGCAACTGCGCTGGGTCTCCCCACCTGGGGGCTGTGACCCCGGAGCTTCGGCACAAAACACGTGGGCGGGCCAGAGCCTGCGACCTCTGCAGCCGCGGGGAGCGGGGCCGGTTCAGTCCAGCAGCTGGGGAGGGAGCTGCGGGGCCGCACCCCTCTTTCTCTTCTGGGATTCTTCTCCTCGCTGCTCAATATCAAGGCTTCAAAACCCGTCAAGCGAGTGTCAGCAGCGCACGGGTTTGACAAATGGTAGCTCTTTGAGAGAAGGGGGGTGCCGACAACGGTGACTTAGGCCACTTTGTTCTGTCTTGGTGGTTCTTATGCGGGAGGGGCCAGTGTCAGTGATTTTATCCGATGAAAGTGAAGGCAATGTTTTTCCCCAAAATGCAGCCACACACCTAGTTTTGCACCTCCCCAGGACCTTTTGATGTCCTGTTAAGAACACCTGCCCCCAACAGGGCAACTGCAAATGCTTCCTGACCCCGAAGCAAAGGGGCCCCTCAGCCCCTCCTGGCTCAGCACCAGCCCTCAGGTGGCAGAGCTGAGAGGGTGGGCAGCCTTCACATCAGGACTGGGCCCTGAGACTCGCCCACACACTCAAGTGAGCATTTTCCATGCCTAAACCTTGGAGTTAGAGGCTGCATCCTGAGAGGCCCTGGCCAGGCAAAGGCCCTCACTTTCCCCCTCTCCCTTGAGAGCCTGTGTCTTTCCCTGGCTGCCGTCCTCACTGCCCAGTGCTAAGCAGACTGCAGAGGTCAGGTGCTCCAGGCCCTCAGAGCGTTGCTGAAGTCCTTCGGGTCGGCCTCGCAGTCCTGGCAAAGCAGGAATTCAAAATGGGGGGTGAGGGTGGGGATGCCATCCCTCTGTTGCTGGGGGGTCCCGATTCTCCAGGTCCCAGGTGCCAGCAGAGGTGTTCGCCGCTCCCTCCCTCCTCTCTGAAGGCAGCCTGACCCGCCAGAAACCTGGGCTGAACCGCTGGGAAGGTGGTGGGAACGTGCGAGGAGCCGCCTCTGCACCTCGGGCTGAGGAGCTGTGGAGGTGCGGTCACCCACATCTCCCCATCCAAGGTCCTCTCGGAGAAGGCGAGACAGGGCCTGGACTGTCCCTTCCTTTGGGTCTCCTTTGTGGCCATCTGGCAGCAGTGTCTGAAGAGCTGGGGAGTGTGGTCGCCGCTGCCCTGGTCCAGGCCCCACCGATCCCACCGGCCAGGGCCACCCGCAGCCCCTCTGGCAGGAGCCTCTCCCAAGGTGCTCCCTCCTGTCTCTGCTTTTCCCACTCCAAGTCCTCATTACCAGAGGGAAAGGATCGGACACACGCAGCCAGGGCCTTTCCTATCAGGGAGGAAGAGGGAACTGTGGGGGGAAAGGAGGAGGAAAGGTTCTCTTGGAAAGAGGGAGAGTGGGGCGGCTTTTGGAAAGCCCAACTCCTTTTCTACAGGAAAAAATAAAAAGCAGCTGGGCCGAGAACCCCATGTCAAAACCAGGCAGAGTTGAGCATGAGGCAGAAAGAAGGGGCGAGGAGACCGGAGCCCGAGCCGGGGGAGAGGAGCCTTTGGAAAAGGGCACTGCCGGGCTTTCAGGAGCATTTTTCTCCTCCACAAACTTGATTGCGCTGTGGAGGGCGGAGGGCGAGGCCGGAGGGATTGCAAAGTCCCCGGGTTTGGCGAGCAGGGGGGTGATTGCAGAATTCCCATTTTGTGTGTGCGTGTGTGTGTGGCTGCGGGGAGGGGGTTGGAGAGAGGGTGCAGCACAGTTTCACGAAGTTAGTTAGAGGAAGGGAGGTCCCGAGCCGGCGGAGCGCGGGCGTCTTTTGATTGGGCCCGGGACGCAAGCTCGGCGAGTCTCGGGCGGCCGCCGTGCGCGGATCGGCGGGCTGTTTGTAATTCCATCCTTTGCTCATTAACATAAACACCACTTGAACAAAAATATACACGGCCACCTACTTCGCCGGGAAGACAGTCCAACGCCCACCGGCCCGCTCGCCAGCCACCCGGGCCCCCTGTCCCGGCGGCAAGATCCGGGTGCCTGGGTCCCCTCTGTCCTCGCCGCGCCTGCCTCGGGCGCGTCTGCCCCCGGGAGGCTTCCCGGCTCCCGGGTCGCACCCCCACCGTTCAGCTTGTCATCCCTGCCGCAGCCCGACCGAGGTGCCGAGTTGTCAACGCAAATTCCTAGTTAAGCCACTTGTTGATAAAGCCTCGGGGCAAATTGGTTCCTTTTTACCTGGCCGCCCCGCCCCCGCCCCAGCGGGCGCAGCCCTAATTGAAGCCGCGGCTCGCCCGAGGCGGCCTGGAAGCGCGCTAATTGAATTGGAACCGGCGAGGTCTCTGTTCCGCAGGACGCCTGGCGGGGAGAGGGGTGGGACGAGATGGGGAAGGAGGCCTAGGCTTGCTGGGGTGGGATCTAGGTGCAGCAAGAGCGGTGGGGCGTGGGTCCACGGAGCCGGTTAAGTGGACCTAGAGGCCACCTGGAGGCTCTCCTTGGCCCGCTTGCCTGGTTCTCTGACCAGCACCTCCACTGTTCTCAGGGATGTCTGGCACATGGCCAGTCTCCTGAAGCTTTGTCCCCCCTGCTCCCCACTGTCCCCCGGTTTCGTTGGGCCAGGAGCCTGCTGGGATAGAAGCTGGGGATGTTTTGAAGTCTGTAATGGAAATCCATCAGGCTTGGCAGTGGCCAGACTCCAGGTTCCTCTGTATGGACACAGGCAGGTGGGCAGGGAGACCATTTCCGGGATAATTCCCCCTAATGTAGCCAGAAATATCCGAGTGGTAGCTCCTTGAAGATCCTGCTTCAGCGCCTGTCTTCTTGGTCATTCCCTCTTTCCCAATAACGGGATACAGACACATCCCGAGCCATCACCGAAGAGCATTTCTTGGTTTTGACAGCGGTGGGGTTTGGGGTCCATTCAAGGCACCCCAGATCATGACCTCAGATTCAGGTCTAGTAGTCACCTTCCAGAGCCGACCTAGGTTGCATCGGGTGTCCTGCACCAAGGTCCCCACCCACAGCACCCTTCTCTCCTCCTAGCTGAAGGGTGGCCCTGGTACCCAGGGTTGGGCACTTTTTTCACCTCCAAAGGCAGCGACCAAGTTGGACTTCGTTTCCAAAAGGTGTCTCCCTAAGGCCGCGGGTCCCAAGCGCGGCCCTGGGCCCCAGGGACTTTCTAGGTCCTCTGCCCCGAACTCGCGGAAAAGAAGGCTGAATCCGTCACTGGTGCCGCCAAAGCAAGGCTCCGCTGGCGAGAAGAAAGACGTGATAGGAGGGGGCACCTAAGACCCTTCGCCAGCCACACCAGTTTGGGGATTTGCAGCTCCAGCGTGCCTCCCCGGGGCGCCCAGCGCGCGCTCCCTCCCCCGGGCTGGTGGAGGTAAAATAAACACGGCGTCCACGCCAGCAGGACCCATCATTAGCCCAAACCGCGGTTAAAAGAACTGCATCGTCTCAACACGGGAACAGCAGTAACCAGCCCGGTTCGCCCGGCACCAGCCCGCTGCGGCCGCGCCCGGGTGGACGCGCAGCCTCCGCGCTCCCAGGGCCTAGAGAAGGCGCCGCCAGACCGCGGGGCCCCGGCCGCGCCGCGCTCTGCGCTTCACCCGGGAGGCGATGCACCGCCTCCGCCGAACGGCAGCCCTCCACAATTCTTTCTGGGAGGCGACGCACAGAAATGGAGTCAGACGAGCGGAACCAGAGTGAGTCTTGGCTGCTAGAAAAGGAGACGAGAGAGAAGTCGGGGGCAGGTGGGCGGCGGCGCGACCCCCTCCGGAAAACGCCTCCGCGGAGCAAACGCGAGGGCGCACTCGCTCCCACCAGGGGCGAATTCGAGGCCTGATGATGAGAATCAAGTGGGTCTCAGGCCAATTTGGGGGCGGGGGACAGTCACCCAGCGGAGCAGAAAGAAGCTCTGCCTGCAGTCCAGCCAGGAGCTAACTCCTTCCCCAGCTTAACCGAGAGGGAGGCGCAGCGGAGGGAGGGAAAGGACTCATCGGACCTTGGGATCTAACAAAAGAGTCCGAATAGTTTGAAGTTCGTAATTTCTAAAATAGCTAGAATTGAACATCTTCTAGGGCAGGGGCGGAATTTTTGCAGGTAGTTAATTGCCAACGATTAAGAAAGGAGAAATAAGCAGGATGAGAAGTAGATTGGTCAGGGCGGGGGGCGGACGTGAGGCCAGCGAGTCGCGGGTTCCTTTAGGAGCGGCCCTGGAGTCTGCGTGGACCCCACTGCTCAAAGATTTGGGGTATTTCAGCACTGGAAAAAATAGATTTCAAAATAAAAAATAAAAGGACTAGAAAGTTTGAGTGGTTGCTTTATGATTTTCCTCCGGTTGGTTTTTAGATTCTGTAGGGTAGAGAACTGTGGGCTGGCCAGGAGGTGAGCCTTGACCAAGAGGCAGAATAAGAATTGTTTTAAAGGGCTGCGGGGAATGGCCAGGGATGTAGCCTGGAGGGGAAGAGCCCTACCCCAAGGAATTCTTGGAGGTCTTTTCTGGAGGAGTGGGGCAGGGGCCCCCTGACCCCTCAGGGGCCAAGCACCGGCTGTCCAAGGGGCCTCTTTGCTCAAAGGCCTCTGTTCCGATTCTGTGCCTTGAAAACAGTCTGGGTGAGGATCTTCCTAACTTCCCCCGGAAGGAGCAGTGCCCAGGAGCTGCCTGCCCAGCAGCACGGGAGCAGAGGCACAGGCGGAGGGTCTGGAGCCAAGGAGGCCACCCCTTTCCAGAAACTGGACGGGAGGGGACCAGTCCAGCAAGTGGGGGTGGGAGTCAGCCGGGCCTCCCAGGGCTTTGGAGGCTGCCTTTGGCTTCTCTCGGTCTGCCAGCACGGGGCTGCTATTTTATTATTCAGCCTGGTGGGAGGCTGGGGCGGCAGCTTGCCCTCATGCCTAAGCTGAGTTGGAGGTCATTTCCCCCTTCCTCCTACCCCTGCCTGGAGCTGCCCAGGGTGGAGCACCCCGGGGTCTGCACCCTCACCCTTCTTGAGAGGGAGGGAAGTGCTTTAAAACAAGCTGACATTTATTAGGCCCTTTCTGTTCGCCCTGCTGTGTCTTGTGTTCCTGTCTGTGAAATGAGCCTTACAGCAGTTTCTGAACAGAGTCAGGAGGTGCTCAGTGGCTCCCTAGTGACAGTCTGTCCTGGGCCAGTCTTCATAGCAGCCTGAGGACGTTATTCTTACTGTTATTCTTGTCATCGTGCAGAAGAGGAATGGATGGAGGCCCAGAGAGGTCGAGAAGTGGCTCAGAATTCACCCAGCAGATGGGGCTGGACTACAGCCAGCTCCTGGTGGTCACCCCAGGTTCAGGGTACTGTTGTCTGCAGGGGGTGACCAGGACAAAGCCTGGCCCTGAGGGGCAGGGGTTCACTGAGACTATATCCTCTTTGCTGCCTCCG